>NC_138774.1:277753324-277895824 GCF_965119305.1 Pelophylax lessonae | reverse complement strand
TCTTTTATGTGTTTAAATGAGTTTCTATTGTTTTAAAAGTGTGTTTAAAGACCTTAAAATGCTTTTACACGTACAGTGACAAAAAAACATGCCTACAATGCATTTTAATAGGGTTTTTCTATTTCGCGGAATTTCACTTTTCGCGGCTGGGTCCGGAACGTAACCCCCGCAATGGAGGGGGTTTACTGTATACATACATACATATACACACACACACACACATATATTATATATATTTATTTGTTTGTTTGTTTGTTTATTTATTTTTGGGGTGGGGATGTTGAACCCATTAGTTTAGGTGTCCTTCCCTCTCAACTTCCTGAAAGCTCAAACTGTTTTTTTACTGTTTGGAACTCCTGGAGTGCAATGGAGGTTAGTGGCGATGTTCCTCCGGCATGCACGGTGCCAAAATAATCCTATAAAAGGATGTATTGAAGTACATCTACACTTTAAAACTAAACTCCAGCCCCACAAAAGCTCATTTTGACCACTTGCCTACCGGGCACTCCAGGCCAATTCTCAGCTTTCAGCACTGTCACACTTTGAATGACAATTTCACGCCATACAACACTGTACCCAAAAGGACATTAAATATTGTTATTTTGTTCCCGACAAATTTCCCACCTTCTTTTGGTGGTATTTAATCACCGCTGCGGTTTTTATTTTTTGCTAAAAAAGACAGAAAAGTTTAAAAAAAAAAACAATAAAAAAAAAATTAAAAAAACGTTTTTCTTAGTTTCTGTCCGAAGATTTGGTAAATAATTTTTCTCCTTCACTGATGGGCACTAATGAGGCAGCACTGATAGACGGCACTGATGTGCAGCACTGAAAGGAGGCACCGATAGGTGGCACTGATGGGCCCTGATAGGTGGCACTGATAGGCAGCACTGATGAGGAGTCACTGACATGCATTACTGATGGGCACTGAGAGGTGGCACTGATCAATGGCACTGATGGGCAGTACTGATGAGGAGGCACTGACATGCATTACTGATGGGCACTGATAGGCTGCACTGATGAGGAGGCACTGCCAGGTATTACTGATGGGCACTGACAGGTGGCACTGATAGGCAGCACTGATGAGGAGGTACTAACAGGCACTACTGATGGGCACTGATAGGCGGCACTGATCAGCACTGATGGGCGGCACTGACATGCATTACTGCATGTCAGTGCCCTGATGGCGGCACTTATGGGCAGCACTGATGAGGAGGCACTAACAGGCACTACTGATGGGCACTGATAAGCGGCACTGATGGGCCGCACTGATGAGGAGGCACTGACATGCATTACTGCTTGTCAGTGCCCTGATGGCGGCACTGATGGGCAGCACTGATGAGGAGGCACTGATGGGCACTCATCAATGGCACTGAAAGTCTGAACTTATGAGGAGGCATTACCGATGGGCACTGATAGGTGGCACTGATAAGCGGCCCTGATAGGCAGCACTGATGAGGAGGCAGCGACAGGCATTACTGATGGGCACTGATTGACATCTCTAATGGGCACTGACTGTCATCCCTGGTGGACACGGGTTGGCACTTTAGATGAGCACTTTTGGGCATTCCTGATGGGTCTGCACTGATAATCGATGTGCTGATTATCAGCGCTGACCCCCGCAGTCAGGAGAGCCGCATATCAGCTCTCCTCTACCCGCACCATGAATAGAGGAAATAGGCTCTTTACCGCACTACCGATCGCCGTGCTGCGTGCCCTTGGGGGTGCGCGAGTTGCTTGACCTCCTATGACGCCCAGTCAGGATAACCGATTCCTGCCCCACCATCACTCTGCTATAGGCCGGGTGGGATGCTGGTAAAGTCTGTAATCTCAGCCCTGTATTTGCACCCTGACAGCTCCCTCTAAGCATGACTCTGGTTAGGATTCCCGAGGAGCTCTCCATCCACATCAGTGCTGAAAGTCAACACAAAATCACTCGGCTTCTTTCATGATCTGAACACCTTAAACACAACTGAATCTTTTATGGGGTGAAAACAATGACAGATGCGTGCCGAGTGCCGACAGCGAATGAGCAGAATAGAAAATTTGAACCCCGTCTCCTTTTATCTGTGATGATGAAAGCGACTCCTAATTCTCGAAAAATCATCCATTCACATCTGCTAATCTGATTTTCATCCAATTGTTTTTTTTATTGTATTTTTCTGCCTCCCTCCAACATCCTCTGTGAGCTCCCGAACCCCAGAAACATCATTTCCTGCTTGTGTGATTGGCTCACCAATTTTCCCAGAAGTCTGCCTAAGATACAAGTCAGATTTCTGGCATCCCCTGCAACAGAAATGTCATTTTTGGTTAGAGACTCCCAATAGGAACACGTCTAAAGGGATGCAGGCCCAGCAGAATTCCTCATTAGTGCTCTGCAGCTGCCACAGCTGATTGATAATTATGAAACCACTCCCATTCTGAAAATGCAATGCAATATGGCCGCCTGGAGGTGTTCTGTACACAGAATGTATACTGACCACACCCCCAGAAACATAATTTCCTGCTTGTGTGATTGGCTCACTGATTTTCCCCAGAAGTCTTCACTAAGATACAAGTCAGATTTTTGGCATCCCCTGCAACAAAAATGTCATTTTTGGTGAGATACTCCCAATAGGAATACATCTAAAGGGATGCAGGCCCAGCAGATTTTCTCATTAGAGCCCTGCAGCTGCCACAGCTGATAGATAATTATGAAACCACTCCCATTAGACCCACTCAGCACAGAGGAACAAACAATGATTTCTTCAGGATAACAAAAGGTAGGAATCTGCAACAAAGTTTGTTATAATCCTTACAATGTACAGAGATCACCCAGAGGGGAATGTTTTTTTCTCAACAAAAGTGGAGTTACGCTTTAACCACTTAAGCCCCAGCCCTATTTCGGACACTTTTTGTTTACAAGTTAAAATCAGTATTCTTTCCTAGAAAACTACTTAGAACCCCCAAACACACATATATATATATATATATATATACACATATATATATATATATATATATATATATACACATATATATATATACATATATATATATATATATATATATATATATACATATATATATATATATATACATACATATATATATATATATATATATATATACATATACATATATATATATATATATATATATATATATATATATATATATATATATATATATATATATATATATATATATTTATATTTATATTTATATTTTTTTTTTTTTTTTTTTTTTTAGCAAAGACTCTGGAGAATAAAATGTCGGTCATTGCAATATTTTTTGTCACGCGGTATTTGCGCAGCAGTCTTTAAAACACAATTTTTTAAAAAAAAATTACGAAAAAAAATCACATTACACTGCATTTAAAAAATACTAAACAGTAAATTTAGCCCATTTTTTTTGGTATATTGTGAAAGATGATGTCACGCCGAGTAAATAGATACCCAACATGTTACGGTTTAAAATTGCGCACACCCGTGGAATGGCGACAAACTACGGTCAATAGAAATCTCCATAGGTGACGCATTAAATTTTTTTTAACGGTTACCAGTTTAGAGTTAGAGAGTAGCTCTTTTTTTTTTAATTATTGCTCACGCTCTGGCGATCGCGGCGATACCTCACATGTGTGGTTTGAACAGCGATTTCATTCGCGGCTCGACTTCCGTATACGTTTTCTTTCGTGCGCGAGCTAACGGTGACAGCTAAAATTCTTTTATTTTTTTTCCAATTTATTTTATTTTTTTTGAATTTTATCACAGATTTTTTTAAAAAAATAAAAAATCTGATCACGTTTATTGCTGTCACAAGCAATGTAAACATCCCTTGTGACACCAATATGCAGTGACAGGTACTCTTTATGGAGGGATCGAGGGTCTAAAAGACCCCAAACCCCTCCACTACACTTCCCTGTATGCAAAACGCCAAAAACGGCATTTTTGCATACAGCCGATTTTTAAATCTGCTGCCTTTTGAAGCACAGTAACCCGGAAGTGACGTCATGGGCGACGCCTCCGGGTTACGTCATCGGAGACCCGATCGAAGCTGCTTCCGGATGCGCCGGCTAGTTGCTTGGGTCACCCGGTGGGACGGGAGACCCGGGCAAAGCCGCGGAAGGCGGCGGGAGGGGGGGGGGCGTCCCCTCCCGCTCACCTGGGTAACGATCGAGCGGCTCCCGAGCCGCATCGGTCGTTACTGACGGAAAGCCGGCCGCTGGCTGTAAACCACGGTACTGGGATGGTGCCTCTACCTAGAGGCATCATCCCGGTATAACCCCTGCAAAATCTGCCGACGTACCCCTACGTCACTTTGCGGTAAGTGGTTAATAAATACTGAAATAGAATTATTATTTTTTAAAACTAGAGATTAGTGTCACTTTCAGCTTAGGTAAATTGGCACTTCATATACCAATCTACTATCCCTTTCTTCAAAATATAAATCAAAGTAACACACTCATATTTCTTGTCTCTTTTTTAGTCTGTGGTTGTATGGAATTACAATTGTGCAGCCCATGGCAAATTATTGGCTTATATTGCCATCTAGTGGCTATTCGTGAGATTTACCACTTTTTCAGCTCACAAAGTGTTTTCTACCTTATCTCTATACTTACACCATAGTTCCTAACTGTCACTGATTTGGAACAAAGTCCCTCTGTCCCTCTTTCCTCCTCATTTGTCCCTCATTTTTGTGTTATCTATATAGTTGTATATAAAATGCACTTTTTAATCTTTCAAAAAGTGTTTCCCCAGTGCTAAACCTTTCATGCAATTTCTAAATTGCTGCATTTGTAAAATTTCAAAAGACAAAATAAAGGAATAGTAGTGGTAAAAAAAAAAAAAAAAAAAAAAAGCACTTGTGGGTTTAACTAATCATATTTTTTTTTTTTTTTAATAAAATTCTCCCTTAAGGGGGTGTGCCCTATGCCTACATACTTTTGCTTATAGGTGTCTCATGTTCTCATTTCAAAAAGTTGGGAGGTATGCTTTCACTATATTACCAAAAGTATTGGGACGCCTGCCTTTACACACACATGAACTTTAGTGGCATCCCAGTCTTAGTCCGTAGGGTTCAATATTGAATTGGCCCACCCTTTGCAGCTATAACAGCTTCAACTCTTCTGGGAAGGCTGTCCACAAGGTTTAGGAGTGTGTCTATGGGAATGTTGGACCATTCTTCCAGAAGCGCATTTGTGAGGTCAGGCACTGATGTTGGACGAGAAGGCCTGGCTCGCAGTCTGGGCTCTATTTCTGTAAGGTTCTGGCACTCTCAGTGCCTCCTATCACATTATTTCCGGGTGATTTCCATCTACCTAGATAGAAGAAACACATATAGGTGTGTTTCCCTTTAAGACTGATGCTGTCATCACTCAGCGCCGGACTAGATGGCTATTTAAATCGCCGGTTCTCACTCACATGTGTTCGTTCAAACACCCTTACCTGGATGCTAACTTGGCTTGAAGCTTTCGTGCTTGCAAGCATACCTCGCTGACGGAACCTCGCTGCGCTGATCCCTGCATCCCGCTTCCGGATCATCCGCTCCTCCTGAACCAACCTTTGGCTGTATTGCTATTAGTGCTAAGTACCCCGCAGGGGAACCCTCTATAAACTTATACTAAGCTTACACTATCTAGCTCTGCATAGTAAAGACTATTTATCACATCTGCATATCTAGATTGCTAGCTCTTAAGACTACTGCTACTTATTCCTGCACTGGGTTGATCTCTCTTGTATGTCCACCTGCTACTCTGTCATCTGCTACCATACATGATTGCTAAACCTACCTGCATCCATCTGCTACTGTCTTACCTTCAAGTGTCTGTCACCTACCACCTCCACTCAACCTGTCTCTTAAATCTTCATCACTGTGTTACTACATACATAAAGTCACTCTAGGAACCAGCTTGTTGAGTGTGTGTATTTACTAGCTGAATTAAGACCTTCCACACATGATGAG
Source organism: Pelophylax lessonae (assembly GCF_965119305.1). NCBI lineage: Eukaryota > Metazoa > Chordata > Amphibia > Anura > Ranidae > Pelophylax > Pelophylax lessonae. The sequence goes on along the minus strand of NC_138774.1, from coordinate 277,889,884 downwards.
TCATTGAGGTTGGGAATGGTATCTCAGCATCTCTCTTACATGACTACTGAAGTGGAATATTTCTGCAGCTGAAAATCCACACCATACATGAAACGCAGGAGCGTTACAATTTCATCCCAAAGTTGTTTGTTTAAGTTGAGGTCAGAACTTGCCTGGCCTGCACAAACTCGCTCGACATCGCTTTGTACACTGGTACAAATCATTTGGTGGAGGGGGGATTATGGTATTGAACCCTACGGACTAAGACTGGGATGCCATTAATCACTTGCCGACTGCCGCAAGTACATATACTGCGGCGGTCAGCCCCATGCAGGCAAAGTGACGTAGGGGTACGTCACTCGCCTGCGAGCCAATAGGGGGCGAGCACGCGCCGCCAGAGGCGCGCTCCCGCCCGTTCACTGTGATCCCCGCGCGTGTAACCGGTGGACTCGATGTCCGCCGGCCACTCGCAATCTCCCGCTGGAGAGGGAGAAAGGCAGGCGGCTAATGTAAACAAAGCCGCCTGTCATTCTCCCTGGTGTAAATGCAGAGATCATACGGGTTCATAGGATCGTATATCTCTGTAGTTGCATCACAGGCCACGCCCCTTGACAGTTAGAATCACGCCCCTAGGGATACATTTAACCCCTCCTTCTCCAATAAAGTTAACCCCTTCATGCATATGTATAGCACTGATTACTGTAGTAATGTCACTGGTACCCCCAAAAGTGTCAAAAATGTCAGTCAAGGGTCCGATCTGTCCGCCGCAATGTCACAGTCCCGGAAAAAAAAAAAAAATTGCAGATCACCGCCATTTCTCATTAAAAAAAAAAAAACAATAAAAATTCCAACAATCTTTCCCTTAGTTAGTAAAACGCAATAACTTTTGCGCAAACCAATCAAAATGCGCTTATTGCGATTTTTTTTCTACCAAACATATGTAGCAGAAAACAAATTGGCCTAAAATGTTAAAAAATTTTGATTTTTACATTTTTTTTGGGGAATTTAATATAAAAAAAATGTGAAAAATATTGTTATTTTTGCTAAATTGTCGCTCTTTTTTTGTTTATAGCGCATGATCTTAAAAAAAAAAAAAAAAAATTGCACAGGTGATCAAATACCACCAAAAGAAAGCTCTTTTTGTGGGAAAAAAAGGACATCAAATTTGTTTAGGTACAGCGTTGCACGACCGCACAATTGTCCGTTAAAGTCACGCAGTGCCGAATCTCAAAATAGGCCCTGGTCAGGAAGGGGGGTAAAATCTTCCGGGGCTAAAGTGGTTAAAGTTCATGTGCGTGTAAAGGCAGGCGTCCCAATACTTTTGGTAATATAGTGTATCTACACATGTTCCTATGCATATAGCATAACTTGTTAAATTATTGCTGACACTTGCAAGTGCTTTTTACTTGCTTAAAACGGAATTCTACCCATTTTTAGGGCCTACTCAGCACTATAGTGGTATAGGTTTCTGAAGGGGACAATTACCTTTCCAGTTGCTCCATGGGAGACGTACTGGGCTCCTTCTCGTTTGGCTATTTCCACCTGTTTCCGGGCAATACACGGACGAGCCAGTGAGGTGCCCAGAAGGTAACGGTCTTCATAGATGGCGTTAGCTTGGACCGCTGGCCAGATGAACTCTTCCACAAACTCTTTCCGTACATCTTCTATGTACACCTGGTGGAGGGAAGACATCAGTGAATTTCCTTCCAGACAATGTATAATAGAGAGGACAGCCCTATAAAAGGGCATTTGCCACAAGAGGACAGCCCTATAAAAGGGCATTTGCCACCCATCTAGACTTGAGTGCTGTTTTGGGTCTAGCATATTCTATTCCATTGTGCCCAATGTTATTAATGCCACAAGGGTCTGTCCAACCATATATCTCTCCTCTCTGTCTACTTCACATTTCTCATAGGAGATACAATGCCAGCCGTTATATTAAACTACCTGTGCCCATTCAACAAGGCACCCTCTAAAATTATGGACAGTCTCGAGGCGGAGGCACCCTCTAGAATAATGGACAGTCTCGAGGCACCCTCTAAAATTATGAACAGTCTCGAGGCACCCTCGAAAATTATGGACAGCCTCGAAGCACCCTCGAAAATTATGGACAGTCTCGAGGCACCCTCTAAAACTATGGACACTCTCAAGGCACCCTCTAAAACCATGGACTATCTCGAGGCACCCTCTAAAACTATGGACACTCTCAAGGCACACTCTAAAACCATGGACTATCTCGAGGCACCCTCTAAAACTATGGACACTCTCAAGGCACACTCTAAAACCATGGACTATCTCGAGGCACCCTCTAAAACTATGGACAGTCTTGAGGCGGAGGCACCCTCTAGAATAATGGACAGTCTCGAGGCACCCTCTAGAATTATGGACAGTCTCGAGGCACCCTCTAGAATTATGGACAGTCTCGAGGCACCCTCTAGAATTATGGACAGTCTCGCGGCACCCTCTAGAATTATGGACAGTCTCGAGGCACCCTCTAGAACTATGGACAGTCTCGAGGCACCCTCTAGAACTATGGACAATCTCGAGGCACCCTCTAAAATTAATCAATAGTTTCAAGGCATCTTATTCTAAAATGTAAAAAACTATTCTAATAGTTTTACATAATACATCAACATCCACACTTAGGACACACCCAACGTTAAAGGTGATTTATTCTTCCAAATGCAGTACACTTTTGCACACTGGTACTGGCCAGTAACAGGTGTTGATTCCACAAGCCCATCCCCCTCACAGTTAGAAAGCACCCCCTAGGCATACATTTAACACTGTGATTGCCCCTGGGTTAACCCCTTCCCTGCCAGTGTCATTATTACAGTAACAGTGCATATTTTTTAGCACCGATTACTGTAGTAATGTCACTGGTCCCCCCCCAAAAAGGTCAGTAAGGGGCCCGATCTGTCCCCCGCAATGTCGCAGTCCCACTAAAAATCGCAGATCACCGCCATTACTAGTAAAAAAAAAATGACATAAATCTTTCCCTTAGTTTGTAGACGTGATAACTTTTGCGCAAACCAATCAAATACGCTTATTGGGATTTGTTTTACCAAAAATATGTAGCAGAATACAAATTGGCCTAAAAATTATGATTTTGGCAATGTTATATAGCAGAAAGTGAAAAATATTGTTTCAGAATTGTCGCTCTTTTTTTGTTTATAGCACAAAAAGTAAAAAAAAAAAAAAAAAAAAAAAAAATCGCAGAGGTGATCAAATACCACCAAAAGAAAGCTCTGTTTGTGGGAAAAAAGGACATCAATTTTATTTGGGTACATCATTGTACGACCGCGCAATTGTCAGTTAAAGTAACGCAGTGCCGAATTGCAAAAAGTGGCCTGGTCAATAAGGGGGAAAATCTTCTGGTCCAGAACTGGTTAAACAGGAGTTCCACCCAAAAGTGGAACTTGTGCTTATCCGGTGTCACATTTGGCACCTTCTGGGGGGGTACTTGTTTTTTGACAGGTACCCTGTTCCCCACTTCCGTCGATCCTTGCGGTGGCGAGGTATGTCAACAGTTCCAACCCCCCCTCCTCCCTCTGCTGCTGGGCCAGTAAGAGAGAGCAGCGCGCTTTGCGCATGCACAGTAGGTAGACGGCTGTGAAGCAACAAGGCTTCACTGCTGGGTAACGGGTTCCTTTACCGGCAATGGAGGCGGCAGCACCCGACAGCCAATGGAAACATCGGCTGCGGTGCTGACATCGCTGGACTCCAGGACAGGTAAGTGTCCTAATAGTTAAAGTCAGCAGCTACAGTATGTGTACAGTGTGTGTAGCTGCTGACTTTTAATTTTTAGAGGGGGGGGGGGCGCTTTAAGTCAGTGCCATGATCACTGTCCCAGGCTTCCTCTTTAAGGATGGTTCCCTTCTCTTGCAGCATCCCATGAAGTCACCTTTCCATATAGAGACTAGAGTTGTGACTCCCTACACTATGTGCATCGATAGATACACACAGCCCCATTGCCTCCCTACACGGTGTGCATCGATAGATACACAAAGCCCCATTGCCTCCCTACACGGTGTGAATAGATAGATACACACAGCCCCATTGCCTCCCTACACGGTGTGCATCGATAGATACACAAAGCCCCATTGCCTCCCTACACGGTGTGCATCGATAGATACATACAGACCCATTGCCTCCCTACACGGTGTGCATCGATAGATACATACAGACCCATTGCCTCCCTACACGGTGTGCATCGATAGATACACAAAGCCCCATTGCCTCCCTACACGGTGTGCATCGATAGATACACAAAGCCCCATTGCCTCCCTACACGGTATGCATCGATAGATAAACGCAGCCCCATTGCCTCCCTACACGGTGTGCATAGATAGATAAACGCAGCCCCATTGCCTCCCTACACGGTGTGCATAGATAGATAAACGCAGCCCCATTGCCTCCCTACACGGTGTGCATAGATAGATACAAACAGCTCCATTGCCTCCCTATACGGTGTGCATCGATAGATACACAAAGCCCCATTGCCTCCCTATACGGTGTGCATAGATAGATACACACAGCCCCATTGCCTCCCTACACGGTGTGCATAGATAGATACACAAAGCCCCATTGCCTCCCTACACGGTGTGCATCGATAGATACACAAAGCCCCATTGCCTCCCTACACGGTATGCATCGATAGATAAACGCAGCCCCATTGCCTCCCTACACGGTGTGCATAGATAGATAAACGCAGCCCCATTGCCTCCCTACACGGTGTGCATAGATAGATACAAACAGCTCCATTGCCTCCCTATACGGTGTGCATCGATAGATACACAAAGCCCCATTGCCTCCCTATACGGTGTGCATCGATAGATACACACAGCCCCATTGCCTCCCTACACGGTGTGCATAGATAGATACACACAGCCCCATTGCCTCCCTACACGGTATGCATCGATAGATACACACAGCCCCATTGCTTTCAATAGCAACTCACTCTCCTGCCCCTTCCTTCTCCAAGCTTACAGACTTGGTTGGTGGTTGCACTACCCACTGTTAGAAATTAAAAAAACAAACATTCTGTAATTTCAGTATTAAAAATCATACATATACATATATTTTCTCTTTAACTGACAGAAAGCTGGTGTGAAAAAAACAAACTTTATAATAAAAGAAGCAATAAATGAGCCTTCTACCTTCTTTGCTCCCAGAGCCAAAGCCTTCTTCCGAGCTTCCTCAAAGTCTTCATTCTGGCCAATGTTTGCCTAATCGAGATACAAAACAGAGGAATAAATCATCCACATTGCGATTCAACTCACTCATATATTATCAATAAATAATATTATACTATAAACCGTAAGTGGCATTGTTACGATGTATTCTTAGTTAATTCTATGCTTTATTGGGAAATAACACTACAATATAATAATTCTCACAAATCAATGGTCCTACACCGTTAAAAGAAACAATATTGGACGAATGTTTGGATGGCTGCACTCTCAATCAAAGAGAGAGAAAAAAAAAAAAAAAAAAAAGGAGAGAGAAAAAAAAAAAAAAAAAGGAGAGAGAAAAAAAAAAAAAAAAGAGAGAGAAAAAAAAAAGAGAGAAAAAAAAGAGAGAGAGAAAAAAAAAAAGAGAGAGAGAAAAAAAAAAAAGAGAGAGAAAGAGAGAGAAAGAGAGAGAGAAAAAGAGAGAAAAAGAGAGAAAAAGAGAGAAAAAGAGAGAAAAAGAGAGAAAAAGAGAGAAAAAGAGAAAGAGAAAGGTTAAAGAGAGAGGGTGAGAGAGAGGGGATGAGGGAGGGAGCAAGGGGGTGGGTGGAGAGAGGGGTGAGAGAGAGAGGTGATGAGGGAAAGCGCGAGGGGTGAAGGAGAGAGGAAATGAGGGAGAGAGATGGTGAGAGAGCAAGAGAGAGAAGGAATGAGGGCGAGAGACACGGGGTGAGAGAGAGAGGGGGAATGAGTGAGAGAGGGGGTGAAGGAGGCTTCGGCTGACGACCTTCCTGGCTCTCGATTTCCCTTTTGGCTGACGACCTTCCTGGCTCTCGATTTTCCTTTTGGCTGACGACCTTCCTGGCTCTCGATTCCCATTGGCCGATGACTTTCTTGTGACTATGTTTCCATCCAATCCCTATTGGTTCCTCGCTCCCGGATCCGAACTCGCTCACCTCATGGTGGGGCGACCCTGAGGACCGCGACCTGGTGCCAACAAGCAGCGAAGTCCATCTCCACCATAAGGAGCTCTGGTGAACACTGGTTTGGGCTTAGAATCCGCACCTCAGGTTAGCCTGCGTCTTCCACCAGGGTGACCCCTTTACACGTTAAGCTCTGCTACGGGAGGCGTGACAGTTTGTAGCAATCAGAGCCACATTTAATATAGCTTTGTCAATCCGTGTGCCAATCCTCTGCCTCAGGAGATATGTCCAGGTCTCTCTCCAAGGCCAAATGTTAAGTCAACTTGACCGTAGGATTGGAGAATAGGTTATATAGTGTGGAGGCCCCCCCCCCGCAGAGAGACCTCCTGCATGCACCTATTTTCAAACATGGTGGGCACTGCTAGGTCTGAGCTATTTTTCTGTAGGGTTTTAGGGAAGTGGTAAATTTGCTGTAGATGGAAATTCTCTGAGGAGGGCATCTCCAGGCTGTTCACGTAGTGCGATGGAGAGCGCAATCCTCTATGGTCAGTATAGTCCCCAATGCGGTAGACATGTTCAACACTTATTTTACCCGCTGTATATAGTAAATATGAATAAACATTGGGAGAACAGGAAGATGATTTAGGACAGTACTATCATGGTATGGTATGGTATATACTCTAACAGAAGAGGGGATGGAGAAAAGGCGCCAAGCAACCATGGAGAAAAGGCGCCAAGCAACCAACAGTTGCTTGGCGCCAATAGATTTATACCGGGAGACAGTCTGTGCTTGGATGGGCTGTGTGGAGGATCCTGCATGGGATCATGAAGTAGTCCTTGCTGCAGCGGCGGCTCCATGGAGACAGAAGGAAGAACGCTGGAACTACGAGCTGCACGGAACCTTGGCTGAGGCAGGAAGGAGGTGTGACTAGACTCTGGAACGCGTTTCAATCCAGGTCCTGACAGCTGTCAACAGGCTCTGTGCAGCTCGCGGTTCCAGCGTTCTCCCTTCTGTCTCCACGGGGCCACCACTGCGGCAAGGACTACTTCATGAGCCCATCCAGGCACAGACTATCTCCCTCTATAAATCCTGTGAGTTGAACCTGTCACTATGTTTTTTATGTACACCTAATAAACCATTTTACACTATCGGTTGCTTGGCGCCTTTTCTCCTTCCCCTCTTCTATTCCAGTGTGGGTTCCCTGACCCCTGAGAAGGCTGCTTGTTTCCAACGGATACCATAGACCAGGGATTCCCAAACTATGGCCCTGCAATTGTTCAGGAACTACAATTCCCATCACGCCTGGTCATGTATGTGAATGTTAGAGTTTGCCTCATGGGATGTGTAGTTCTGCAATAGCTGCAGGGCCGTAGTTTGGGAATCCCTGCCATAGACATTTCCAACTTACTTTTTGTCTTGTATTCCTATCCCGAATTATTAATGTCATGGACTTGCAATAGTGTTTGGCAGCTTACCTGTCCCTTCATGTCTGTATTAGAGGTCAGACTTCACTTCTGGTTCCTTTTTATCACCTCTCCTTCCTGTTCCTGCCCCACCCAGGTCCTCACAGGAAGTCTATATTAACCAGTGCACTGCAGGTCTGCTTTGCTGTTCAACAGTGTTTGTTTCCTGTCTGCCGTGTGCTTGTACCTACTCCTCTGTGTACCGACTTTGGCTTGTCTCTGACTATTCCTGTTTGCCTGTTACCCTGATCTTTGGCCTGTCCCTTGGTTACCCTTGTCTGCCTGTTACCCCGACCTCAGCTTACCCATCACCATTCTGTGTGTCCTGAGTGGCTGCTTCCCTTCTCTCCCTACGGAGCGTGACCCGGGGGACCCCAGGGGCCGCGACCTGGGCCCAGCTGCAGCCAAGTCCATCCTCACCACTAGAGGCTCTGGTGAACACCTGCTGGGTCTTAGACTCCGCGCCCTGGGGAATCTTGGGCTCACGTTCCTGTCCATCCGCAGCAGTCTGCTATCGGGTTCACTACCTTGCGCTGCACCCCTGCCTCCAACAGGGTGCAGTTGTCACCTGACCACAGGTGACCTGAAAATTAAGAGACATATTTTCATATATAGGTGCACACATGTGCATAATTTTATTTTATTTTTTTCACATTTACTTTAATTTTTCATCTATATCAGTTTGGACATTCCATTTTTAAATTTTTTTTTTAGACTTTTCAGTAGACAGGCTAAGGCAGCGCTGAGAATTTCTGTTTGTTTCTTCTTGGATTTATATACTAGAACATAATCTACTGTGGCTTTGTAGTGACGCACTTCCAGGATCCCAAAGACAACAAAAGGAAATCAGTATGTATGCTCATTAAAAAAATATTCTCCGATTCGAAGCTGGCAGCTTGCGGTTTGTAAAACAAAAAGCATTATCTCAAGCTTGCTCTGCCCTTCCCTACCTTGAAGCCTAAAGGAAATGACCAACGGAAAGGAGTCTGCCTTTCTTGGACAGGAATATTAAAGTGGATGGAATCTAGACCTTTAATTCAAGTAAAAACGCCACCCTCACAAAAAGAAAAAAATTATAATAAACGTTTTAGATTGTAAGCTCTAAAGATCAGGGCCCTCTGATTCCTCTTGTATTGTAACTGTAATGTCCGCCTTAATTTTGTAAAGTGCCGTGCAAACAGTTTTTCTGATTAACCACTTTACCACCGGAGGATTTTGCTGTCCTACGTCCGGGCCACTTTTTGCGATTCGGCGCTGTGCGACTTTAACGGACAATTGCGCGGTCGTGCGACACCGTACCCAAACGAAATTTACGTTCCTTTTTTTCCCACAAACAGAGCTTTCTTTTGGTGGTATTTGATCACCTGTGCGATTTTTACTTTTTGCGCCTTAAACAAAAAATAAGCGTAAATTTTGAAAAAACAACAATATTTTTCACATTTTTTTTTATATGAAATTCCCCCAAAAAAATTGTAAAAATCAAAATTTTTTTAAATTTTTGGCCAATTTGTTTTCTGCTACCTATGTTTGGTAAAACAAAATTATCAATAAGCGTATTTTGATTTGGTTTGCGCAAAAGTTATTGCGTTTACTAACTAAGGGAAAGATTTCTGTCATTTTTGGTGGGTTTTTTTTTAACGAGTAATGGCGGCGATCTGCGATTTTTTTTTGCGGGACTGCGACATTGCGGCGGACAGATCGGACCCTTGACTGACATTTTTGACACTTTTGGGGGTACCAGTGACATTACTGCAGTAATCAGTGCTATATATATGCACTGTTACTGTAAAAATGACACTGGCAAGGAAGGGGTTAATTTTATTGGAGAGGGAGGGGTTAATGTATGCCTGGTGCTTACTGACGTGTGTGGGGGGAGGTGACTATGTGACACAAGGACAGATCCAGGGTTCAGCTATGCTGAACCCTGCAATCTGACCCTGCCTGTCACTTAGGAGATCCGCCCGCTCTGTTTACACAAGCGGGCGGATCTCCACACTAGATCCACGACGATCGGGGAAGAGTGGCGGTGATCACCGCCGCTCCTCCCCTGGCCCGACAACCGCTGTGACCGAATACAGCGGGAGCAGCGCGCCGCCGAGAAAGGGGAGTGTCTGACGACGTAGGTCTACGACGTCAGACGATAACGAGCCACTTTGCCGCAGTACTACCAACGTAGGCAGACGGCAAGTGGTTAACAACTCACTTCCCGAATTCCCCCGTGGTTGAATCCGGAGCTCCAAGAAATTTTCTCTGTTCCGTATCCCTCCATATGGGCCTCTAGGGGCATTCGATATCTTTCTCAGATATGCCAAGGGAACACGATGGCAACTTTCGATCAGCTCAAATCCAGGTTCCCATTGCCTAATTCCTATTCCTTTCGGTACCTGCAGCTTTGCCATACCTTCCGGTTACAGTTCGGAAGCGCCCCACTTGATGTTACTCAAGCGGACTTGGAGATGCTACTCTTAAGAAACCGCTGTCTGCCATCTATGGTACACTGCTGCCGGGTGTGCATGTGGGACTGGAGGGGCTGCGGGCATCCTGGGTGGCGGAGGTGCCGGAGCTGGATTCTGAGGATTGGGAGGATGTTTGGGACTATCCTTTCAAGCACTTGGTCTCCTTCCAGGGACCGTCTAGTCCAATTTAAAATCTTACACAAATTCCACATGATGCCCGGACGTACCGTGGACATGTTGGCGATGCCAGTTAGACTCACCCACATATATTCATATGATATGGCACTGCCCGTCCTTCCATTCGTACTGGTTGGAGATCTTGCATTTAATTACCGGATTGACAACCATTCCCATACCATTTAAGGTCGAGGTCTGCATTCTGGGACTTGTAAATGCGTTGGCTCACTCTACAGCGGCTCGCACCCTGCTGGGCCTCCTACTCTGCGAGAAAGTTAATTGTGTTAAGGTGGAGAGGAGATAGGGCCCCTACTTTGAATATGTGGAAGTCGCTGGTGAACTCTGTGATACCGTTATACAAAGATTCTTATTTAAATAGGGGGTGCCCTCAAAAATTTACCAAAGTCTGGAGTATTTGGTTGGAGGCGGATGACACCATAGCTGACTGTATAGCCACTGTACACTAGTCCATTTATGGCACTTTTCCACTGCATGGAACCGAACGGTTCGGCACGCTTTCGTGCTTTTCCACTGCTGGTACCGCATGGTACGGTGTTGGAACGGTATGGTACGGTACGGCGGCGCTTTCCCACTACATGGAACCGAACGGTACGGCTCGCTTAAACAGTACCACCTCGGTTGTGGTTCCAAGAGGGCCGTACCGGTACCATATCCCACAATCCTTTGCATGCAGCCTTGACTGTTTGGCACTACTAGCCACTGATTGGTCAGAGAATCGTGTTATCCCACCCACTTACTACTTAATGGAAAAGCAAACCATACAAAACTGTACTGAACCGTTCCAACACCGTGCCATGCGGTACCATGCAGTGGAAAACCAAACCGAGCCAAGCCGGTACTTGCAGTGGAAAAGTGCCATTGGTTCTTTCTATTATGATTGGGGGGGATGTCGAGCCATAGGCCACCTTTCTATCTCAGTCCTTGAAGCACATTCTTGACTAGTGATCGACCGATATCTTTTTTATTGCCAAAACCAATATTTTGGTCATCGCATATCGGCCAATATCTGCTGATATTTTCGGACATTTAAAAATTTTTATTTTTTTTACAGGTACTGTTGTGGAGGGATCTGGGAGTCTAAAAGACCCCAAACCCCTCCTCTGCACTTAAAAGCATTTAAAAATGGCCACATTTGGCTGTTTTGAATGCTGTCATTTTTTTTTAATTTGGTGCCGAGTACCCGGAAGTGATGTCATGACATCACTTCCGGGGTTTTTACATGGAGACCCGATAAGAGCCGAATGCGGCTTTGATCGGGTCTTCTCTTCGGCGGCCGTGCAGGTAGGATGCCCAGGTCTCCCGGTGGGACGGGAGACCCGGGCGAACCGCGGAAAGCGGCCGTGCAGGTAGGATGCCCGGGTCTCCCGGTGGGACGGGAGACCCGGGCGAACCGCGGAAGGCAGCGGGAGGGGGACGTCCCCTCCCGCTCCTTGTAATGACAGCCGAGCGGCTTCTCAGCCACATCGGTTGTCATTACAAGACAGCCGACCGCCGGCTATGGACGCCGGTACTGGGGTGATGCCTCTAGCTGCAAGCATCACTCCGGTACAGCACTTTCCCGAAATATCAGCAATATCGGTAACCTCCGGGGCCGATTCCGATATATCGGGGAAAGTGCAGATCGGCCCCCGATATATTGGCTTTGCCAGTGGTGGGATTCAGCCGGTTCGCACCGGTTCCATAGAACCGGTTGCTAACTTTCTGCAAGTTCGCAGAACCGGCTGAATCCCTCTGCGCGTCTGAGGACGCGCAGGACAATTGAATGTCCCGCACTCGGGCAGACGTGGCGCCACGGCACGCCCATTCTGTGACAATAGCGAATGAGAATTCGCTATTGTCACATGATCCTCCTCCTGGCCAATCAGGGAGCGGGTCCTCCCGCTTCCTGATTGGCCGAAAGGCAAACACCGTGCCGTTGGACGAGAAGGAGGCTCCGCTGGAGGACTCGGAGACGCGGGGAGCCGACTGCGAGACCTTCCGTGAGGTAAGTGCATGGGTCTCGCGGGGGGGGAATCGCTGGCACTCTGCAATTGGGGGCAATGTTGTGGCTGGCGCTCTGCAATTGGGGGCAATGTTGTGGCTGGCGCTCTGCAATTGGGGGCAATGTTGTGGCTGGCGCTCTGCAATTGGGGGCAATGTTGTGGCTGGCGCTCTGCAATTGGGGGCAATGTTGTGGCTGGCGCTCTGCAATCATTGGGGGCAATGCTGTGGCTGGCACTCTGCAATCATTGGGGGCAATGCTGTGGCTGGCACTCTGCAATCATTGGGGGCAATGCTGTGGCTGGCACTCTGCAATCATTGGGGGCAATGCTGTGGCTGGCACTCTGCAATCATTGGGGGCAATGCTGTGGCTGGCACTCTGCAATCATTGGGGGCAATGCTGTGGCTGGCACTCTGCAATCATTGGGGGCAATGCTGTGGCTGGCACTCTGCAATCATTGGGGGCAATGCTGTGGCTGGCACTCTGCAATCATTGGGGGCAATGCTGTGGCTGGCACTCTGCAATCATTGGGGGCAATGCTGTGGCTGGCACTCTGCAATCATTGGGGGCAATGCTGTGGCTGGCACTCTGCAATCATTGGGGGCAATTCTGTGGTCACTGTGCATTGAAAGGGGGGCACGCTGGTCTCTCTGCATTGAAAGGGGGGCACGCTGGTCACTGTGCATTGAAAGGGGGGCACGCAGCGCTGGTCACTGTGCATTGAAAGGGGGCACGCTGGTCACTGTGCATTGAAAGGGGGCACGCTGGTCACTGTGCATTGAAAGGGGGCACGCTGGTCACTGTGCATTGAAAGGGGGCACGCTGGTCACTGTGCATTGAAAGGGGGCACGCTGGTCATTCTGCTGGGAAAGTCGGAACTGGTTACTAAAATTTTTGAATCCCACCACTGGGCTTTGCCCATAATCGGTCGATCCCTACTCTTGACCAGTTTGAGGCGGCAGTTCTGCAGTTGGGATTAGGTTGTCTTTTTGTTTTTGTATTATTGTTACTGTTTTGTTTTTGAGCCGGGGTATGCCCAAAGGCTCTGTTTTTGTAATCTTTTTCTAAAACAATAAAAATAATTTATTAAAAAAAAAATGACTACTTAGCAATGTCAGAAATCGTTTTTCTACACGGACAGGTTCCCTTCAACTTTCAAAGAGGACAGTTCCAATGTTGCTCCTGTTATCATATAGATCCTGGGTAAAGTGTGCACAGAGGTGATGTTCTTATCTGCTCCCGCCATCAGCAGTTTTGCAGAGTGGCATTTTCTTGTAGAATTTCACCCGGGGTCACAATAGCCTGCACGTGGCATGCACACACTGTGACACACTGACCTATATACTGTACACAGGGCTGGAGATAACAGATAAGTGAAAGTAGAATCCTTCCAGTAAGAGAGAAAATCAAAGCGGAGCCACCATCATTTTTAGACTTCACTGTCTGCATACTTCCAGGACAAAGACCTTCGAGGTAGTAAGTCCAGGAGCAGGAAGCTAGCCCTGAATGGCCTTTCATCCATGCACCAGTCATAGATTGCTATTCATTGTTGGAAGATAGTGATCGACCAATATCGTTTTTTTTATTGCCGATACCGACATTTTGACCATTGAATATCGGTATCGGCCGATATTTTCGCACATTTAAATTTTTTTTATTTTTTTTATTTTTTTTGGCAGGTACTCTTGAGACCCCCAAACCCCTCCTCTGCACTTAAAAGCATTCATAACGCCAAGTTTGGCTGTTTTGAATGCTGTCATTTTTTTTAATTTTGGCGCCGAGTACCCCGAAATTATGTCATGACATCACTTCAAGGATTTTACATGGAGACCCAATCAAAGCCGAATGCGGCTTTGATCGGGTCTTCAGCGGCCATGCAGGCTGGTTGCCCGGGTCTCCCGGTGGGACAGGAGACCCGGGCAAGCCACGGAAGGCGGCGGGGATATCCCCTCCCGCTCCTTGTAATGACAGCCGAGCGGCTTCTAAACCACATCGGTTATCATTACAAGACAGCCGACCATCGGCTATGGACGCCGGTACCGGGGTGATGCCTCTAGCTGCAGACATCACTCCGGTACATTACTTTCCCGAAATATCGGCAAACTCCGGGGCCGATTCCGATATATCGGGGAAAGTGCAGATCGGCCCTCGATAAATCGGCTTTGCCGATAATTGGTCGATCCCTATTGGAAGGTATACACTATATTACTATATGTATGTATATACACAGTTTCTCACAAAAGTGAGTACACCCCTCACATTTTTGTAAATATTTTATTCTATCTTTTCAGTAATTTACGCCTCATGCGCGCAATTGCACACAAATGTGCGCAAATGGCCATTTACATAATGTGCAGAACAAGAACGCGAGAATACGTTTCCGCGCATTTGTGTAAAAATGCGCGCATGTGCGTGAACGCATATGCGCAAAAATACGCGCAAATCTACACCAAAAAAAAAAAAAAGTAGATGCTCAAACAGGAGTATCCTGTGCAAGAGGCCTAACAGTGTAAATTTGTGGTCCTCTCAAAATAACTCAACACACAGCCATTAATGGAAAATAGTTGATAAAGATGCGCAGATTAAAATAGGGATTGCTGGGAATGGACGCCTGCCAGAGGGGGAAAGGTGTCGGACGGAGTAGCTAGCGCCTGTCACCTTACACGCTCCACACTGCAGGCGGCCGTGTTTGCTCATCCTGTACCTCCGTGCTCTTGTTTCTGATCTGATGTAAGTTCCCTATCTATGGAACCCATCAGCTGGCGTGTTTAGGATGTCGGGTGGAGCATTGAATATAACGGGACCATGATCGTACACTTGAGAGCCTGATCTTATTTCCATTGCCTGCTGCTGCTGCGCTATAGAAGTCGGCTTGAGAACTTGAACAGCAGTGATCGTGATCCTGTATTGGAAAACCGGTTTTCTCAGAGCTGTCCGCCCGCAGCCTGCTGGTAAGCGGCCACTTTTTTATCTTCACATTAAGAGCACCTGGATCAGTCTATTTGCCTCATTCTCTATAGGTCACGGAGTGAATTTTCTTTCTATGCGGGACTGTTTTTTCATCAACTTTTTCATTGGTATTTACTGGATTTTAGACACTCAGGATAGAAATTTATCACTCCATTTTTATAGACACATTACACTCGTTTTTGGTAATTTTCCGCTGAAGAAAATTCATATGGATTTATATATTTGTCACTTTTTTCATTTAGGAATCTGTTATTTGTGCATCTTCAGGATAGCGCACTTTAACACATTTTTTGCACACAGCCATTAATGTCTAAACCGCTGGCAACAAAAGTGAGTACACCCCTAAGTGAAAATGTCCAAATTGAGCCTAAAGTGTCAATATTTTGTGTGGCCACCATTATTTTCCAGCACTGCCTTAACCCTCTTGGGCATGGAGTTCACCAGAGCTTCACAGGTTGCCACTCCTCCATGACGGCATCACAGACACATGCCCATAGACACACTCCTAAACCTTGTGGACAGCCTTCCCAGAAGAGTTGAAGCCTGCAAAGGGTGGGCCAACCCAATATTGAACCCTACGGACTAAGACTGAGATGCCATTAAAATTTAATGTGCGTGTAAGGGCAGGTGTCCCAATACTTTTGACATAGTGTGTATGTATGTGTGTGTATGGAGGAGGGGGGGTGGGTGGCAAGGGTGGGCATTGTTAGCACTCTCAAGGAGTGTCTATGGCAGGTCCAGCAGCTTGTATTAACCATATTAACCTTGCAGCACAGGAAGATTATCAGTGCAGGAATATGCAGAGGAGGAGTTGAGTTTGGGGGGTAGAGGCAGTGGTGGGATTCAGCCGGTTCGCACCGGTTCCATAGAACCGGTTACTAACTTTCTGCAAGTTTGCAGAACCGGCTGAATCCCTCTGTGCGTCTAAGGACTATTGTCACACAGATCCTCCTCCTGGCCAATCAGGGAGCGGGTCCTCCCGCTTCCTGATTGGCTGAAAGGCAAACCCCGTGCCATTGGACGAGGAGGCGGGAGGTCTAAGGACTCGGAGACGCGGGGAGCTGGGGACTGAAGAGAAGCCGACCGTGAGGTAAGTGCACGGGTCTCGCGGGGGGGGGAAAATCGCTGGCACTCTGCAATCATTGGGGGCAATGCTGTGGCGCTCTGCAATTATTGGGGGCAATGCTATGGCGCTCTGCAATTATTGGGGGCAATGCTGTGGGCACTCTGCAATCATTGGGGGCAATGCTGTGGGCACTCTGCAATCATTGGGGGCAATGCTGTGGGCACTGTGCATTGAAAGGGGGCACGCTGGTCATTCTGCATTAAAAGGGGGCACGCTGGTCATTCTGCTGGGAAAGTCGGAACTGGTTACTAAAATTTTTGAATCCCACCACTGGGTAGAGGACTGAAGATTTGAATAAAGAGAGCAGTCATAAGCACAAAGGACACTTCTCATTCAATTTAGGTACCATCCTATGTGCCAATCTAAAGCAGTTGTAAACCCTTACACATACCCAGTGAATTGACTTGCCTTAGGTGATATACAGAAACAAATCCTCCTACATAAGTTGTACCGGTTTATCTTTAGACCTCTTTACTCTACAGCTCTTCAAACTTCACAGTTTACACACTATTTCTGAACTTCAGACGGCAGGGGGTGGGGATCTGAATGTACCAAGTCGGTTAAAGTCTTGTATGGGCAGGCTGAATGTACCAAGTCGGTTTGAACCTTGTATGGGCAGCCTGAATGTACCAAGTCGATTTGAGCCCTGTATAGGCAGGCTGAATGTACCAAGTCGATTCGAACCTTGTATGGGCAGCCTGAATGTACCAATTGGATCAAGCCTTGTATGGGCAGCCTGAATGTACCAATCGGGTCAAGCCTTGTATGGGCAGGCTGAATGTACCAAGTTAGTTTGAACCTTGTATGGGCAGACTAAATGTACCAAGTCGATTCGAGCCTTGTATAGGCAGGCTGAATGTACCAAGTCGGTTCGAACCTTGTATAGGTAGGCTAAATGCACCAAGTCAATTCGAACCTTGTATGGGCAGGCTGAATGTACCAAGTCGATTCCAACCTTGTATAGGAAGGCTGAATGTACCAAGTCAATTCCAACCTTGTATAGGCAGGCTGAATGTACCAAGTTGATTCGAACCATATATGGGCCAGCTAAATGCACCAAATTGATCGATCGATCAACATGCATAACATGTATAACCAGCGTCTATTACCTGCGATTATCTCTCGCAGCTGCTAGGACAAGACAATGACCTGGCAGGAGGGATTCCCGCATCAATAGCTCAGTGTATGGCTGACCTTAAGGTCTTTAAATCCCCAGGGTAAAAAGCAATTTGTATCGAGAAGTTCAATGAAAACTCACCAAATAGGCAATGATATCATATCCTTGTTCCTTCAGCCACACCAGAATACAGGATGTGTCCAGACCCCCGCTGTACGCCAGGACCACTGTGCCTTTCTGAGACATGCTGACCTGAGGATGAAAAAAAAGAGTCAATGATAATTAGGATGATCATTTCACAACCATTTACAGGAATTGTCTGGGATTTCCTCTGTTGCTTTAGATAATAGATACTAACAGAGCGTATCTAACCTTAATTGCAACATAAATAAACTGTAAAAATATATTCCTCCCAAATTTCACAACTGAGGAAGAGAAACCTTATAGCACAGAATGTAGACAAAATACACACCACCCTCATGCTTCTAATTATGAGGACTAATAAAAGCTTGTGGGGAAAAAAAATATATAATTTTAAGCTAAACTCTAGTCCAAACATTTTTTTTGTGATTCAATACAATTGGGAAGACTGGAAACATTGTTCATTTTTTTTTTATGTTCTCTCCAATTAGGTTGTGTCACCAAAATCACCAGCTTCTGAAGACGTCAAACCAATGACGAAACACGTCAGGCTGGAACGCACACGGTAACGTTATATGTTGCAGGTGGAACGCAATCACTTTAAGCTAAACTCTAGCCCAAACATTTTTTTTTGATTCAATATAATTGGGAAGACTGGAAACATTGTTCATTTTTTTATGTTCTCTCCAATTAGGTTGTGTCACCAAAATCACCAGCTTCTGAAGACGTCAAACCAATGATGAAACGCGTCAAGCTGGAACACACGCGATGACGTCATATTTTGCGGGTGGAGCGCAATGCCGGGAGTCTGGCACGCTGCCCCTTTGCGTGGCTCCCATATACAAGTGCGGGAAGCCACACAGGAAATATATATTTTTTCACTGGTGTTTTTTACATTTATGTATTTGCCCTAAGCATAGCCCGTGTTCTGGACTTTTAAATAAAGGCTTAACGTTTTTACCAGGGGCGGCCCAGCCCGTCCATTGGGGGAGCAGGGGCGCCACCTCCCCTATCTACATGCAGGGCGCCGGACGCATGGATTCCAATAGGGGATTTTTTTTTTTTTAAGCACATGATTAGAGCCAGAGGCTCCAATAGGCTTCAAAAAAAGGGTGGGCTCGGGGCGCACTGCGCCCCAAGCCCACCCAGTTATGTGACAATAGCAAATGAATATTCTCTATTGTCACACTGACTCTCCTCCCAACCAATCAGGAAGAGGGTTGTGAGACCCCTTTCCTGTTTGGCCAAAAGGAGAAGCGATCTTACTGGAAGAGGCAGAAGAGACACGGCTGGAGGAGGACAGCGGCTCAGCTCGACTCCGACTTGGACAGGAGGAGGCAAGGAGGCAGACCGTTTGGGGGGGGGGCGGTGTCACCTGCCAACTGACTGACCGACCGGGGAGGGGTTGGGTGGGTGCGCATTGGTTTGCCGCCACCCCCCCCCCCCCCGAATTACCGAGCACCAGCCACCACTGGTTTTTACACTATATGAAGTCCGTTCTCCGTTCCCTTTTTTTGCCTATGAACCACCTTATCTGGAACATTCGAGCCGGCAGTAAGGGAGACCGCTGGATTGATGTGGAGCATTCACCTGGGGCAAAGGAACCCCACAAAGCCTTAATGATCCTATTGCCATTTGGCAAGGAGGATCTACAGCATCTGGTGAGTGGGAATTTTGCTTGCCTTCTGTTCACAAGGGTGCTGTTTTTTGGTGTCAGCATGGATTAATATATTCTAGCTGTCCTTTTTACACCAAAATCAAAGTGGCCAAAAAATGTCCAAGCAAAAAAAGATAATAAATACCCACTTCTATTACCTGCTTCACCAAACGCCGCCCAGATGCAGAGAAATCATCCGCTAAACTCTCAAGTGTCACATTCCTGGTACCTCGCTGCCCTTGTTAGTTCACCCATGACCCCACGTTACTACTGTGTCCCCTAGCTTCATGGGGGGCCAGATGGGAAGAATCACTAAGTGCTGTAGGGCCGCCTATTTCAACCAGGGTGCCTTGAGGTTTCTTCAGGGGTGCCTTGACAAAAATGCCTAAAAATTGCCTTAAAATTGTATACAAGCCATTGGGTGGATGAAGGCTGCATTTTATTTACACAAAGCCATAGGTTTTCATTGTACACCATTACAGCCTTCTAGCTGCCAACTTCCTAACGACTAATTACATCATCAGTTGATAAGGAGAATGTCAGTTTCCTGCATATCATCCTTGTTTGGCCCTCCCTTGCCTCTCCATCAGTTTTGGGGTCTCATTAGCTAAGTGATGGAGAAAAACCGAGGGAGAAGAGAAACATTGGAATACTAGTCAGTACCAGTTTGCAAAAGTGTATTTTCCTTGGAAGAATAAATCTCCTCTAACGTTGGATGTTCTACATGTATTGATGTTGCTGCATTGTGTAAAACTATTGTAATAGTTTTAAAATTTTAGGATGGGGCGCTTCAAGACTGTCCATAGTTTTGGAAGGTGCCTCGAGATTTTCCATAATTTTGAAGGGTGCCTTGACTGAAAAAAGGTTGAGGAACACTGCTGTAGGTGACCAGAGGATTGACACCCAAAGGAATTTTTTTTTTTACATTTTGGATAGCATGGAGAGCAATTGGAACACCAGGTTTTTATTGCTATCCCTTTTGGGGAGACTTATGGCGCTTTTCCACTGCATGGAACCGTAACGGTTTGGCACGCTTTTGTGCTTTTCCACTGCTGGTACCGCATGGTATAGTGTCGGAACGGTTCGGTACGGTACGGTATAGGTTTGCTTTTCCACTGCATGGAACCGAACGGTACGGTACGGTACGGCTCTGAAAAAACAGTACCTACTCAATTGTGGTTCCAACAGGTACCAAACTGGTACCATATCCCACAATCCTTTGCATGCAGTCACTACTAGCCACTGATTGGTCAGAGAATCCCACCCACCCCGTTGTTATCCCACCCACTTAACTTTAGTACTACTTTAGTGGAAAAGCAAACAATACCGTACCGTACCGAACCGTTCCGACACTATACCTTGCGGTACCAGCAGTGGAAAAGCAAACCGGGCCAAGCAGGGCCGAGTAGAGCCGAGCCGGTACTTGCAGTGGAAAAGTGCCATTACCCTCCAGGTGACCGTTATCACTGAAAGTGAAAGAAAATCCCAATATTTTGAGTGGTCACCAGAACAGGATTAGAGAGGAAATTGTCCAATTGGGACACGAGTTCTGTTGACCTTGGTGACTACTAGAGATGATATCAGACATCCACCAAACTAATCTCTATCTTAACTTCTGCACCCCAGCCTCACAGCACAACGGGGCGGGATGTTGTTGACAACAGTCACATGTCTAGGTTTGGCCAATGACTTTCTCTAAAGGCGCTTTTCTACTGCATGGAACCGAACCGTTCGGCTCGCTTTTGTGCTTTTCCACTGCTGGTACCGCATGGTACGGTGTAGGAATGGTTCGGTACGGTACGGCGACGCTTTTCCACTACATGGAACCGAACGGTACGGCTCGCTAAAACAGTACCACCTCGATTGTGGTTCCAAGAGGTACCATACCGGTACCATATCCCACAATCCTTTGAAATCAGCTGACTGTTTGTCACTACTGGCCACTGACTGGTCAGAGAATCGTTGTTATCCCACCCACTTACTTTAGTACTACTGTAGTGGAAAAGCAAACCATACCAAACCGTACCGAACCGTTCCAACACCGTACCATGTAGTGGAAAAGCAAACCGTACCGAACCGTTCCAACACGGTACCATGCAGTGGAAAACCAAACCAGGCCAAGCAGGGCCGAGTAGAGCCGAGCCGATACTTGCAGTGGAAAAGTGCCACAAATTAGGGCTTGTGTCCATATAAGGGCATTGATGTCCCCAGCATCCTGTCCAAATTTTTTTGTGTGCTGTAGGGTGGGGAATGGCCTGGCCTGCAGCCAATTGGACTAAAAATTGCACGGAGTGGAAGTTCAGATAGAAATGAGTCTGAAGGACACCCAAACTCATATATGGTGACTACCAGGAATTTTCCTCATTCTGAAGGAATTTCCTACCACTTCCTGTCCCATAGCCACAACAGGAAGTGAAGAGAAATCTCCCCAATGGAACACAGATGGCAAAAACCCATAACCCTTCCTTAAAGTGGTTGTAAAGCTTTAGGGTTTTTCACCTTTGTGCTCCAGCGCCTTACCTGAGCTCCATTTGATCCAACGATGTGCACATGCTCCTCATTGGACAGACTGATAGCGGTGGGAGCCTTTGACTCCCTCTGCTGTCAGTCAAATCCTGTGACACAGGAGCAGGGCCGAGTCCCACTGTCTGTGTCAATGGACGCACCAGCGGGACTCGGGAGCAAGCCTGCACTGGTGCCCCATGGAAAGCGGCTTTCCGGGGGGGGGGGGGGCAAACCGATGAAGAGGAGGCGCCTGGAGCATAATATGTATTATTTTAATACAAAAAAAAGGGTTCTACTTTAAGTTTGTCCATGCCCCATAGAAGAGGAGATTTCTCTTTCTGTTTTGTAGGACATATTGAGCCACAGAGGATGTGAGGTCGGCTCATTCAGAGGGACAAAGATAGCAATAAAATCCAGACAGAGGTTCTAAAACTTTGTGTTCCCTTTGGAGGATTTAGCCCCACTTTCTGTTGCACCCCAAAAGGTATGGAGAGTTTCCCCGACTTCCTGTTTTACCTGTAGGCACTTATCTTCTTGTTTTCATTGCAGATTTAGACGTTTGAGTTATTTGTGAGGTTGCCTGTTACACTGACGGGGAATTAGGAAAAAGCAGGAGGTGGGAAGTGAAGACTATGAAAGAACATATGTCAGTTTTTGTATGTCAAAGCACCCCAAAAGCCTGGTTTGCCCCAGTCTGAGGTCCAGAGCACTCTGGAGCAGGTTTGCATCAAGGATGTCTCTGTACATTGCTGCATTCATCTTTCCCTCGATCCTGACTAGTCTCCCAGTTCCTGCTACTGAAAAACATCCCCACAGCATGATGCTGCCACCACCATGCTTCACTGTAGGGATGGTATTAGCCAGGTGATGAGAAGTGCCTGGCATCCTCCAGACATAACGCTTGCCATTCAGGCCAAGAGTTCAATCTTTGTTTCATCAGACCAGAGAATTTTGTTTCTCATGGTCTGAGAGTTCTTCAGGTGCCTTTTGGCAAACTCCAGGTGGGCTGTCATGTGACTTTTACTGAAGAATGGCTTCCATCTGACCACTCTACCATACAGGCCTGATTGGTGAAATTCTGCATAGATGGTCGTTCTCCTGGAAGGTTCTACTCTCTCCACAGAGAAATGCTGGGGCTCTGTCAGAGTGACCATCGGGTTCTTGGTCACCTCCCTGACTAAGGCCCTTCTCCCCCGATTGCTCAGTTTGACTGGGCAGCCCGCTCTAGGAAGAGTCCTTGTGGTTCCAAACTTCTTCCTTTTACAGATGATGGAGGCCACTGTGCTCATTGGGACCTTTAATGCTGCATAAATGTTTCTGTACCCTTCCCCAGATCTGTGCCTCCACACAATCCTGCCTCTGAGGTCTACAGACAATTCCTTGGCCTTCATGGCTTGGTTTGTGCTCTGACATGCACTGTTAACTGTGGGACCTTATATAGACAGGTGTGTGCCTCTCCAAATCATGTCCAATCAACTGAATTTACCACAGGTGGACTCCAATCAAGTTGTAGAAACATCTCAAGGATGATCAGTGGAAACAGGATGCACCTGAGCTCAATTTTGAGTGTCATGGCAAAGGCTGTGAATACTTATCTACATGGGATTTTTGTTATTTTTTTTACTTTTTTTTTAAAATTTGCAAAGATTTCAAACAAATTTCCTTCACGTTGTCATTATGGGGGATAGTTTGTACAATTTTGAGGAAAATAATGAATTTTAATCCATTTTGGAATAAGGCTGTAACATAAAATGTGGAAAAAGTGAAGCGCTGTGAATACTTTCCGGATGCACTGTATTTTTCAACACAAGTTCCAGAATACTCATCAATAATTTAACTACAGATATGCATTTACTATACAGGCCTATGTTTGCACCACTGAGGTGTGTGCTGAAAATAACCAATATTTCCCACCGAATCACCATCTATTTCTCTATGATGCATACCCCCCAACTTTTTTCAGTCCAAAATGAGGGACAAATGAGGAGGAAAGGGGGACAGAGGGACTTTGTTCCAAATCCGGGACAGTCCCTCGAAATCCGGGACAGTCCCTCGAAATCCGGGACAGTCCCTCGAAATCCGGGACAGTCCCTCGAAATCCGGGACGGTTGGGTGCTATGAGGATATAGACATGAGGATGGTGACCACTGACCTTTCAGGTGATTGTGCAGCAACAGATCAATGTATACAGTTGTCACAGAGTTTCCTGTAGACAAGAGAGAAAAAAAAAAAGATAAGTTACTTGCCCTGTGAAGCTTCAGAGGACCCGTGTTCTACCCTATACCCGGAATCCCCCATCCAATCTGATAATCATTGGATCAGGGGACAATCAATGCAACATACAGCTATGGGCATCCGCAAGGGGGGGGGGGGGGGGCAAATGCCCCCCCCCCCCCTGGAATCTCAACTTTTCCTTTAAAGTGGTTGTTAGGCCACTTTATACCATCCTGTCTGGTCGGTTTAATAATCCTGTGTGCCCGGGTCCCTGTGTCTGTGTTTTAAAAAAATAAGCCGTTCTTTACCAGTTTTCAGAGCACCGATTGCCGCTCACGTGGCCCCGCCGACTCTCTGCTCTCTCCGACTGACAGCTGCCTGCAGTGGGCGTGGCCGAGGATTCCTGCTGACGTTAGTTGAGAAGTGAGGAGGAGAGAGGCGGTGGATCACGTAAGCGGCGATCGGCGCTCTGAAAACTGGTAAAGAACGGCTTATTTTTATAAAACCCTACAAGTATTGTCTCCGATTATGGGTGACAAATGGTTGCCATCATCTCATAAGCAATTAAGAATAAACATTGTTTTTTCTCCTCTTTATTGGGATTTTTAAGGCAATCAATTGAAAACAAAAGAAAATATATAAAATTTAAATATTTATTAGAAAATGTTTAAAAAAGGATTTCTTATAAATCACATGAACATATCAACTATGTAGGTGATACTGGAGACCACCGATTAGAGCAAATACAATCATAAAATTGATAGAACCATAAACAAAAATTGTGGGGTAAAAAAGAGGAAAGAAGGGGACACAATACACCTCCATAAGGGGAAAGAACCCCTAAAGAGGAGGGAATCCAACGCGTTTCGAATAACTCAAAAGAACTTGTAGTTCAATTCTTCTTCAGGGCCATATTGTTGTCCCATTTCATTTTATGCATCATCCTTTGTGCCGATTCATTCATATAGATCAGGGGTCTTCAAACTATGGCCCTCCAGTTGTTCAGGAACTACAATTCCCATCATGCCTAGTCATGTCTGTGAATGTCAGAGTTTTACAATGCCTCATGGGACGTGTAGTCCTGCAACAGCTGGAGGGCCGTAGTTTTGAGGATCCCTGATATAGATCATAGAATCCATCCACATTTTCTCCAAAATTATTTGCAAACCCTTCAGTCATGTCAGGAAACATATGGGGGGAGGTATAGATCACCACCCAAAACGTATGAAGGCCTTTGTCCCAATAGGGCCACAGGGTAGAAGAGCTTACCCCATAAACTACGGTGCACAGATCCAATATCATAAATCCCTCTGTTCAAAAAATCTGGTGTAACTCCAAAAGAAAAAAATAGTAGGAATAAAAAATACATTTTTTTTCCAAAGCAAAAAACACAGGGCCAAAGCCGGCAAGGATCAGATTCCAACATTTTTCTCCAAGAGTTTCCAATTGGAGTGAGGTGGTTTGCTTCCTCTCACTGTGAGAGGCTAGGGAGAATGGCCGTTTTATAAAACCCAGGACGAAATTCGCACCGTGTATAGCCTACCTAAGGCTGCCTATAGACCCGGCCGTCTTTAACGCAGGGCAAAGAGGGCAGCTGCCCAGGGCCCAGTCATTGTTGTGGGGCCCAAAGCAGCTGCCCTTTGAGCCCTCATTGCCCACAAATAGTTGATACTTGGATTCGGGTGGGGCCAAGAAAATGTTTGCCTAGGGTCCAATCACTATTAACCACTTAAGCCCCGGAAGATTTTACCCCCTTCCTGACCAGGCCCTATTTTGCGATTCGGCACTGCGTGATTTTAACGGATAATTGCGCGGTCGTGCGACGCTGTACCCAAATGAATTTGATGTCCCTTTTTTCCCACAAACAGAGCTTTCTTTTGGTGGTATTTGATCACCTGTGCGATTTTTTGATCATGCGCTAAAACAGAAAAAAGAGCGACAATTTTGCAAAAATAGCAATATTTTTCACATTTTTTTTTATATGAAATTCCCAAAAAAAAAAAAAAAGTAAAAATCTAAATTTAACATTTTTGGCCAATTTGTTTTCTGCTACATATGTTTGGTAAAAAAAAAAAAAAAAAAAAAAAAAAAAAAAAAAAATCGCAATAAGCGTATTTTGATTGGTTTGCGCAAAAGTTATTGTGTTTACTAAGGGAAAGATTTGTCATTTTTGTTGTTTTTTTTTTTTTAACGAGTAATGACGATCTGCAATTTTTTTTGCGGCGGACAGATTGGACCCTTGACTGACATTTTTTACACTTTTGGGGGTACCAGTGACATTAATATAGTAATCAGTGCTATACATATGCACTGTTACTGTAAAAATGACACTGGGAGGGAAGGGGTTAACTTTATTGGAGAAGGAGGGGTTAAGTGTGTCCCTAGGGGCGTGCTTCTAACTGTGCAGGGATGTGGCTTTACATGTAACAGCAGAGATCTACGATCCTACATAGCAGTACCGTATGATCTCTGCTGTTACACAGGGGAGAATGACAGGCGACTTTGTTTACATGAGCCGCTTGCCTTTCTCCCTCAGTAACTGACGATCGCGAGTGAACGCTGGACGTCGGGTCCGCCGGTCACTCGCGCGGAGTTGTCCGTGAACGAGTGGGTGCGGGAGCGTGCCTCCGGCGGTGCATGCTCGCCCCCTATTGGCTCACAGGCGAGTGACGTACCGGTACGTCACTTTGCCTGCACGGGGCTGACCGCCGCAGTATATGTACTTGCGGCGGTCGGCAAGCGGTTAAAGAGGGCCCTGCCTATAGATGGACTGAAATTCAGGCCAGTTCAGCAGAGACCAAATTTCGATCCATCTATAGCTGTTACCCCTCAACTAAAGTCAATCTAAGAATCGACTTTTGTCTAACGGAAATGTTGGAAAGTTTTCATTTGATCAGTGGCTACAGCCAGACAGCTGCAGCGCTCATCAGTGTAATCTGACATCGGAAAAGTCCCCACTGTCACAATACAATTGCCCAGCATGGTGGATTCCGCCATCCGCCTAGCTTGTGTGGATGGGGGAATCCATTGATTCTATAGCCAGGCTAACATGGAGATTTCCATCAGGTCCACCTAAAAAAAACTGACAGGAGGATGTAATCGGACCGCACATGTGCAAGAGGCCTTAAAGCTGAAAGTTCACCCTAAAAATATAAAAACCCTTCTTACAAATATATTTATACAGTTCATCCGGAAAGTATTCACAGCGCTTCACTTTTTCCACATTTTGTTATGTTACAGCCTTATTCCAAAATGGATGAAGATCATTATTTTCCTCAAAATTCTACAAACGATCCCCCATAACGACAACATGAAAGGACGTTTGTCTGAAATCTTTGCAAATTTATTAAAAATAAAATTTGAAAAAAATCCCATGTACATAAGTATTCACACCCTTTGTTCAATACTTTGGTGAAGCCCCTTTGGCACCAATTACAGCCTCAAATCTTTTTGAGTATGATGCTACAAGCTTGGCACACCTATTTTTGGGCAGTTTCTCCCATTCTTCTTTGCAGTACCTTTCAAGCTCCATCAGGTTGGATGGGGAGCGTCGGTGCACAGCCATTTTCAGATCTCTCTAGAGATGTTCAATCGGGTTCAAGTCTGAGATCTGGCTGGGCCACTCAAGGACATTCACAGAGTTGTCCTGTAGCAACTCCTTTGTTATTTTGGCTGTGTGCTTAAGGTCGTTGTCCTGTTGGAAGATGAACCTTCGTCACAGTCTGAGGTCCAGAGTGCTCTGGAGCAGGTTTTCATCAAGGATGTCTCTGTACATTGTTGTATTCATATTTCCCTCGATCCTGACAAGTCTCCCAGTTCCTGCCGCTGAAAAACATCCCTGCAGTATGATGCTGCCACCACCATGCTTCACTGTAGGGATGGTATTGACCAGGCGATGAGCGGAGCCTGGTTTCCTCCAGGCCATTCAGGCCAAAGAGTTCAATCTTTGTTTCATCAGACCAGAGAATTTTGTTTCTCATGGTCTGAGAGTCCTTCAGAAAACTCCAGGCGTGCTGTCATGTACCTTTTGCTGAGGAGTGGCTTTCATCTGGCCACTCTACCATACAGGCCTGATTGGTGGAGTGCTGCAGAGATGGTTGTTCTTCTGGAAGGTTCTCCTCTCCACAGAGAAATGCTGGAGCTCTGTCAGAGTGACCATCAGGTTCTTGGTCACGTCCCTGAATAATGCCCTTCTCCCTCGATCGCTCAGTTTGGCTGGGCGGCCCGCTCTTGGAAGAGAACAGTGGCCACTGTGCTTATTGGAACCTTTAATGCTGCAGAAATGTTTCTGTACCCTTCCCCAGATCTGTGCCTCCATACAATCCTGTCTCGGAGGTCTACAGACATGGACTTCATGGCTTGGTTTGTGCTCTGACATGCACTGTTAACTGTGGGACCTTATATAGACAGGTGTGTGCCTTTCCAGATCATGTCCAATCAACTGAATTTACCAGAGGTGGACTCCAATCAAGTTGTAGAAACATCCCAAGGATGATCAGTGGAAACAGGATGCGCCTGAGCTCAATTTTAAGTGTCATAGCAAAGGCTGTGACACTTACGTACATGGGATTTTTTTCGTTTTTTTTTTTTATTTTGAATACATTTGCAAAGATTTTAAACAAACTTCTTTAAGGTTGTCATTACGGGGGATTGTTTGAAGAATTTTGGAGGAAAATAATGAATTTAATCCATTTTGGAATAAGGCTGTAATACAACAAAATGTGGAAAAAGTGAAGCGCTGTGAAAACTTTCCGGATGTATACTAGATGAAAAAAAACACCTACAGTGGGGATCGAAAGTTTGGGCACCCCAGGTAAACATTTGTATTAATGTGCATAAAGAAGCCAAGGAAAGATAGAAAAATCTCCAAAAGGCATCAAATTGCAATTAGACATTCTTATAATATGTCAACAAAAGTTAGATTTCATTTCCATCATTTACGCTTTCAAAATTACAGAAAACAAAAAAAAAAAAAAAATGGCGTCTGCAAAAGTTTGGGCACCTTGCAGAATTTATAGCATGCACTGCCCCCTTTGCAAGGCTGAGACCTGCCAGTGTCATGGATTGTTCTCAATCATCGCCTGGGAAGACCAGGTGATGTCAATCTCAAGGGTTTTAAATGCCCAGACTCATCTGACCTTGCCCCAACAATCAGCACCATGGGATCTTCTAAGCAGTTGTCTAGAAAACTGAAACTGAATCAACGGGTGGATCAATCATGCTTTGGGGTTGTATTGCAGCCAGTGGAACAGGGAACATCTCACGAGTAGAAGGAAAAAATGGATTCAATAAAAATTCAGCAAATTTTGGATGGTAACTTGATGCAATCTGTGAAAAAGCTGAAGTAAAAGAGAGGATGGCTTCTACAAATGGATAATGATCCTAAACACACCTCGAAATCCACGGGGGATTACATCAAGAGGCGTAAACTGAAGGTTTTGCCATGGCCTTCACAATCTCCTGACTTCAACATAATTGAAAATCTATGGATAGACCTTAAAAGAGCAGTGCGTGAAAGACAGCCCAGAAATCTCAAAGAACTGGAAGACTTTTTTATGGAAGAATGGGCAAAGATATCTCAAACAAGACTCTTGGCTGGCTACAAAAAGCGTTTACAAGCTGTGATACTTGCCAAAAGGTGGCAGTACAAGATATTAATTCTGCAGGGTGAGGGTGCCCAAACTTTTGCAGAAGCCATTTTTTTGTTTTCTGTTATTTTGAAAGTGTAAATGATGGAAATAAAATCGAACTTTTGTTGACATATTATAAGAATGTCTAATCTGTAATTTGGAGATTTTTCCATCTTTCCTTTATGCACATTAATACAAATTTTTACCTGGGGTGCCCAAACTTTCGATCCCCACTGTATACTAGGTTAATAAACAAATCCAAAGCTTTGTAGATTTATTGAGGAGGAGGACACTACCCAGACAAATCACATAATGCTTTAGAAAAAATGTCCCTATGGGTGTATGCCAACTGGATGGAGAGTCACTAAGAGAGGGGACATTCCAGGAAAGGGAGGAGGAAGCGGTAACGGGATATTTTCCCGGCCTTGGGTGTATTATATGATGGATAAAAAATCTGTCAAGAAGCCAAAAGGTATGGCCGCGTTCTTTCATTTTCTATGTTTACTCGTGAATTGTGTTCACAGGCCATGAACCTATTCTACACAATGTAAATACGTCATCAAACAGAATAAACTGAAAACCAATATCCAGTAGGGCAGATTTGAGCCTTCCATGTAAGCTAGTCCTGGTTTTTGTTGTCCCCTTTACAAGATATACTTTTAAATGACCATTTCACAAACAAGTGATGTTTAACCACTTACCTACCGGGCAATTTTACTCCCGTTCCTGCCCAGGCCAATTTTACCCTTTCAGCGCTGTCACACTTTGAATGAAAATTGCGCGGTCATGCAACACTGTACCCAAACTAAAATTTTTATCATTTTTTTCACACAAATAGAGCTTTCTTTTGGTGGTATTTAATCACCACTGGGATTTTTTTTTTGCTAAATAAATAAAAACAAAACATTTTGAAAAAAAAAAAACAAAGCTTTTTCATAGATTGTTAAAAAAAAAAAAAAAAATTGCAAGCAGCCTGTCACTATGGACTTTTTGATACTGTCAGTTTATAATACTATTCCCTGTATTTGGGCTCTCTCCTTGCCCTTTCCTTTGCTCCCCCCCCCCCTCTTTTTTATGTATTGTTGTAATCTTTCTAATAAATCTTTCTAATAAAAAATTATTGAAGTAAAAAAAAAATTGCAAACAGGTAACTGTTCTCCATTTACTAATGTGCGCTGACGAGGCTGCATGATTGAGCACTGATAGGCACTGATGGGCAAGGATAAGCTGCACTGGTGAGTACTGATGAGGAGGCACTGATAGGCAGCACTTATAGCAGCACTGATGGGTGACACTGATGAGGAGGCACTGATTGGAAGTACTGATGGGCACCTTATTGGCACCTATTGGCAGCACTGGTGGGCACTTATTGGCAGCACTGATAGCAGCACTGATGGGTGACACTGATTGGAAGTATTGATGGGCACCTTATTGGCACCTATTGGCAGCACTGGTGGGCACTTATTGGCAGCACTGATAGCAGCACTGATGGGTGACACTGATGAGGAGGCACTGATTGAAAGTACTGATGGGCACGCATTGGCAGCACTGGTGGGCACTGTTTGGACTGCACTGATAGCAGCACTGATGGGTGACACTGACAAGGAGGCACACAATGGCAGCAACTGGTGGGCACTTATTGGCAGCACTGGTGGGCACTGTTTGGACTGCACTGATAGCAGCACTGATGGGTGACACTGACGAGGAGGCATTGATTGGAAGTACTGATGGGCACGCATTGGCAGCACTGGTGGGACTGCACTGATA
Organism: Pelophylax lessonae; assembly: GCF_965119305.1. NCBI lineage: Eukaryota > Metazoa > Chordata > Amphibia > Anura > Ranidae > Pelophylax > Pelophylax lessonae. The sequence goes on along the minus strand of NC_138774.1, from coordinate 277,858,585 downwards.
GCAGCACTGATGGGTGACACTGACGAGGAGGCATTGATTGGAAGTACTGATGGGCACGCATTGGCAGCACTGGTGGGCACTGTTGGGACTACAATGATAATCAGGACATGTCCCTTTTAGAGAAGCAGGTTATCGGCTCTCTTCTCATGCTGTCAGCAGGGATGTGGAAGCTGTCTACTTACTAACCAGATCAACAGTGATGAGTTTCAATGTACTCCAAACTCATCTCTAACCCTAAATCCCACTTTTATTTACTCCAATGTCCTTCTAGTCAGGTCATTCCCCTGATGATGCTGGTGTAGGTGATCTGTAGATATCAGGAACTCAATACCCTGTGCAGGCGCACTGGCGTCGCTAACCGGCGAACGCCTATGCGCATGCGCTGAGCCTGATTCTACCTCGGTCGAAGTTCGAGGCTGCCTCGGTGAAAGTTCGAGGCTGCCTCGGTGAAAGTTCGAGGCTGCCTCGGTGAAAGTTCGAGGCTGCCTCGGTGAAAGTTCGAGGCTGCCTCGGTGAAAGTTCGAGGCTGCCTCGGTGAAAGTTCGAGGCTGCCTCGGTGAAAGTTCGAGGCTGCCTCGGTGAAAGTTCGAGGCTGCCTCGGTGAAAGTTCGAGGCTGCCTCGGTGAAAGTTCGAGGCTGCCTCGGTGAAAGTTCGAGGCTGCCTCGGTGAAAGTTCGAGGCTGCCTCGGTGAAAGTTCGAGGCTGCCTCGGTGAAAGTTCGAGGCTGCCTCGGTGAAAGTTCGAGGCTGCCTCGGTGAAAGTTCGAGGCTGCCTCGGTGAAAGTTCGAGGCTGCCTCGGTGAAAGTTCGAGGCTGCCTCGGTGAAAGTTCGAGGCTGCCTCGGTGAAAGTTCGAGGCTGCCTCGGTGAAAGTTCGAGGCTGCCTCGGTGAAAGTTCGAGGCTGCCTCGGTGAAAGTTCGAGGCTGCCTCGGTGAAAGTTCGAGGCTGCCTCGGTGAAAGTTCGAGGCTGCCTCGGTGAAAGTTCGGGGCTGCCTCGGTGAAAGTTCGGGGCTGCCTCGGTGAAAGTTCGGGGCTGCCTCGGTGAAAGTTCGAGGCTGCCTCGGTGAAAGTTCGAGGCTGCCTCGGTGAAAGTTCGAGGCTGCCTCGGTGAAAGTTCGAGGCTGCCTCGGTGAAAGTTCGGGGCTGCCTCGGTGAAAGTTCGGGGCTGCCTCGGTGAAAGTTCGGGGCTGCCTCGGTGAAAGTTCGGGGCTGCCTCGGTAGAGTTCGAGGCTGCCTCGGTGGAAGTTCGGGGCTGCCTCGGTGGAAGTTCGGGGCTGCCTCGGTGGAAGTTCGGGGCTGCCTCGGTGAAAGTTCGAGGCTGCCTCGGTGAAAGTTCGAGGCTGCCTCGGTGGAAGGTGTATCCTGTGCCTGTTATATCCGCTGTTCCTGTTTACTTGACCCCGGCTTGTCTTTGGATTCCGATTACCTGCTGCCCGCCCTGACCTTGCCTTGTCCTGACTATCCTCCTGTCTCGTCCTGATCTGTTTACCTGCTACCGGCTATTGGTCCTGGACCTGTTCCTGGCTCTCCCAGGGAATCCGGGGGGCCGCAACCTGGTGTTAGCAAGCAGCCAAATCCATCCCCACCATCTGGAACCCTGGTGAAAACCGGCAAACACTTTGACTCCGCGTCTCTGGTGAGCCTGTGCCACACCAGTTACCCGGTAAGCCACTCCTCTTACGTCAGGCTCTGCCACGTTACCCCGTGACAGTAGAGATGAGTTCTAGCCTCCTCTGAATTCATCTCCAACTTGAACTTCAAAGTGCCACTTTTTTGTACTCCAATGTCCTGTGGGTCAAGTCATTCCCTGATGATGCTGGTGTAGGTAATCAGTAGAGATGAGCTCTAGCCTCCTCTGAACTTATCTCCCACTTGAACCCCAAAGTGCCACTTTTTTGTACTCCAATGAGCTGTGGACCAGGGAATGCCCGACCTGCAGCTCACTGGCAGAAGATCGGGTTAAAGTTGAGTGTGGAGAACACCAGAGCTCAACTCTACAGATCACTTCCACCAACATCATCACAAACTATCGGATAAGAACACCTAGGACAACCTTGTGGGTCCAGCATAATCCATTTTCCCCAAGCAGAAAAACTCTGAAGTGTTCCTTTTCTATCCAAAAGTTTTGGCTTTAGATACGTTCTCTTCTGATTTCCAGCTGCAGCCTCTAATTGGGCAGCCTGGAGGAATATTCCATGTGGCGGTAGGATCAGAACACGGAGCCAGCGATGTGTAAATGGAGCAGATAGTACAAAGGGTTGTCTTGTCACCTCTAATTAGAGACAGGAGGTTACACTACACTTCTGATTAACGCATTCTTCTGCCAAATCTGCCTTGTACAACACAGGAACTGACAAGATGAACCTGGAACTAAGCCAAAGAAAATGGAAGTGTATTAAGAGGATGATGAACTTCTAAGGAAAGGGCGTAGCCACCTGTCACAAGTCATCAATCCAACAGGTTAGTTCTATGGGTGAGGCCAGACAAACGCATTCAGGAATGAGGTTTTATGAATGGTGCTAGCTTTAACAGATTCCCATACTTGGAGGTCTCAAGCTTGTCACACAAAATTGGTGTTGGGTGCATCTAGCTGTCAAAATACCCCAACAATTATGTAAAGCGATGGCCTAAATGACAAACTCATTCCCATTTTATCCAATTCTTTACATCCCTGTTGGCCAACCTGAGGCCGGAGGCCGGTATACCTAAAACACGGTTTCCTATTTGTGAAAGATTTGAACGTTTGGTATATATTTACTTTAGGAGCAAGTAGCACTTTCAGAACCTACAAGATGTAACCCCTGAGGTACATACACCAATGGCTGAGAACCCTTTCATTACAGGCCTGTGGTCATCCTCATACAGGACTTTACTCATCGTCATTACACGTCTGTGCCCACTGTCATTACACGTCTGTGCCCATCGTCATATGTTTGTGCCCATCGTCAATGCATGTCTGTGCCCCTCGTCATTACAAGTCTGTACCCATCGTCAGAGGTCTGTGCCCATCCTCATTCCACGTCTGTGCCCCTCGTCATTCCACGTCTGTGCCCCTCGTCAGAGGTCTGTGCCCCTCGTCAGAGGTCTGTGCCCCTCGTCAGAGGTCTGTGCCCCTCGTCAGAGGTCTGTGCCCCTCGTCAGAGGTCTGTGCCCCTCGTCAGAGGTCTGTGCCCCTCCTCATTCCACGTCTGTGCCCCTCCTCATTCCACGTCTGTGCCCCTCCTCATTCCACGTCTGTGCCCCTCCTCATTCCACGTCTGTGCCCCTCCTCATTCCACGTCTGTGCCCCTCCTCATTCCACGTCTGTGCCCCTCCTCATTCCACGTCTGTGCCCCTCCTCATTCCACGTCTGTGCCCCTCCTCATTCCACGTCTGTGCCCCTCCTCATCCCACGTCTGTGCCCCTCCTCATCCCACGTCTGTGCCCCTCCTCATCCCACGTCTGTGCCCCTCCTCATCCCACGTCTGTGCCCCTCCTCATCCCACGTCTGTGCCCCTCCTCATCCCACGTCTGTGCCCCTCCTCATCCCACGTCTGTGCCCCTCCTCATACCACGTCTGTGCTCAACATTATAGTTTGTAGCATATGCAGATATCTTGGGGTTTGATCCATATTGGTCTTATTAAAAAGGCCTCCACCTATAGAAGGTAAGTTGTTTATTCCATACTACCTTAAACAAAAAGGGATAATACCAATGAGATTGTAAATAAACCTCAAACAAAGATGTGAACATATCAAAACCCACTCACCGTCCTACACAAAACTAATTAAAATTAAATTTACAGGACTGTGGTCATCATCATTACAAGACTGTGCTCAGCATCATAGTTTGTAACATATACAAATACCTTGGATGGGGTTTGATCCATATTTGCCTTGTGAAATAAGCCATTACCTATAGAAGGTAAGTGGTTACTTCCGTGCTACCTTAACTAAAAAGGGATTGTGTCTACAGGATTGTAAAGTAATCTCATAAACAAACATCTAAACTTACAAAAACCAACTTAGGGTCCATTCACACTAGCGCGACTTGGTCGCCTGACAAGTCGCGGTCGCTCACTCACCCTTGAATAGTACAGGACCCGTTCTAATAGGAGCGACACAAGTCGCTCCGACTTAGAAAAAGGGTCCTGTACTACTTTGGGGCGACCTGGAGGCGACTTGCATTGACTTCAATTATATGAAGGCCGTGCAAGTCGCGCCGAGGTCGTGGTGCACGCTGTGCACCGCGACTTCACAGGTCGCCCCACAAAATCCTGTCGCGGCAGTGTGAATGGGCTGTAACTGTCCTAGACAGAATTATTTAAAGTGGAATGTAAAGTTCCCACCAACATTATGGGACTGTGGCCATCATTATTACAGGACTAAGCTCATTGGCATTGCAGGTATAAGCCCATCATCTTCACAGGACGGTGCTGCATTCGTCATTACAGGACGGTGCCCCATTCGTCATTACAGGACGGTGCCCCATTCGTCATTACAAGAGTGTGCCCATCCTCATTACAAGAGTGTGCCCATCCTCATTACAAGAGTGTGCCCATCCTCATTACAAGACTGTGACCATCCTCATTACAAGACTGTGACCATCCTCATTAAAGGACTTTGCTTATCATAATTAAAAGGACTTTGCCCATCGTCACTAAAGGACTGTGCCCATCCTCATTACAGGACTGTGCCCATCCTCATTACAGGACTGTGCCCATCCTCATTACAGGACTGTGCCCATCCTCATTACAGGACTGTGCCCATCCTCATTACAGGACTGTGCCCATCCTCATTACAGGACTGTGCCCATCCTCATTACAGGACTTTGCTTATCATAATTAAAGGACTGTGCCCATTGTCACTAAAGGACTTTGCCCATCGTCATTAAAGGACTGTGCCCATCGTCATTACAAGACTGTGCCCATTGTCATTAAAGGACTGTGCCCATTGTCATTAAAGGACTGTGCCCATTGTCATTAAAGGACTGTGCCCATTGTCATTAAAGGACTGTGCCCATTGTCATTAAAGGACTGTGCCCATATTCATTCAAGGACTGTGCCCATATTCATTCAAGGACTGTGCCCATATTCATTCAAGGACTGTGCCCATTGTCACTAAGGGACTGTGCTCATCATCATTAAAGGACTGTGCCCATCATCATAACAGGACTGTGCCCATCATCATAGTCTGTAGCATATGCAAATACCTTAGATGGGGTTTGATCCATGACCTGCCTTATTAAATAAGCCACCACCTATACATGGTAAGTAGTTCATTCTAACCTTCTACCTTAACCAAAAAGGGATCTGGTTTAGAACATTGTAAAATAATCTCATAAACAAAAATCTGAACATAAAACAATCCTCGTCCTAGATTTGAAAGAAAATGAGAGCACACACTGCTATCTTCTTAGAATGACTGAAAATAAAATGCATCCACTAATTCCAAATCTGTTCTTAGGATGGTATATAGCATGGGTCTTCAAACTATGGCCCTCCAGCTGTTCAGGAACTACAATTCCCATCATGCCTAGTCATATCTGTGAATGTCAGAGTTTTACAATGCCTCATGGGATGTGTAGTTCTGCAACAGCTGGAGGGACGTCGTTTGTGGATCCCTGGTATATAGTATATACCTTCCTCCATAGTCTAACCTGATGCCCAGATGAGATCAGGGTGTATAAGACTACATTGGGGGTTGTCTTTGATTATTATGAATGCTGGAAGATCTAGTTATGTATTCTTGTTGGAAAATCTCCATAACCAGGCTGTTCCTGCCCTATTCTCCCCTTTCCTCACTAACTGAATGAGTAGTGCAGCCATATGAGGCCATCACTCCCGATGGGACATATGGTTGTCTATGGCCCAGAGCTGCGACAACGTCCTTTAGCACCCAAGGCAAAAAAGAACAAGGTGCCCCCTATGAGGTGCCCAGAGAACCACAGCTACTGGCAGAATGTTGAGCATCCAGCACTTCCAGATTCCACCTGCTGGCTGCCAAACCCCAGCAATGCGGCAGTGGACGCAGGGATCCAACACCCCTAGAAAAGTCGAATTTTGAAGATTCTGCCAGCAGTTTTGCTCTTCAGGAGAGCCAAAGTTCAAGCAACAGGTAAATACGAGTCGGAAATTTTCATGGATGGGACCATCAGAGCGCCAACATCCCAATTAGTCAGGAAATATTTGTATGGGCTGTGGGACTTTATGGGTGTTCATTAGTGATCGACCGATATCGGTTTTTTGTTGCCGATACCAATATTTTGGCCAATGCATAATGGCATCGGCTGATATGCACTGATATTTTCGTACATTTAGAAAAAAAAAAAAATTTTTAATTTTTTTTTTCACTTGACAGGCACTGTTGTGGAGGGATCTGGGGGTCTAAAAGACCCCAAACCCCTCCTCTGCACTTCAAAGCATTCAAAACGCCAAGCTTGGCTGTTTTGAATGCTGTCATTATTTTTAATCTGGCGCCGAGTACCCGGAAGTGGTGTCATGACATCACTTCTGAGTTTTTAACATGGAGACCCGATCAGAGCCGAATGCAGCTTTGATCGGGTCTTCAGCGGCCATGCAGGCTGGTTTCCTGGGTCTCCCGGTGGGACGGGAGACCCGGGCGAGCCGCGGAAGGAGGGGGGGCGTCCCTTCCCGCTTCTTGTAATGACAGCCGAACGGCTTCTCAGCCACATCGGTTGTCATTACAAGACCGCCGACCGTCAGCTATGGACGCCGGTACCGGGGTGATGCCTCTAGCTGCAGGCATCGCTCCGGTACAGCACTTTCCCAAAATATCGGCATTATCGGTTACCTCCGGGGCCGATTCCGATATAGTGCAGATCGGCCCTCGATATATCGGCTTTGCCGATAATTGGTCGATCTCTAGTGCTCATACAGGATAGGAGGAAGACAGGAAGAGTGAGAACAGAGGCGATATATATATATATAAAAATATAAACGTTTATTACAAAAGTATAAAAACATCAAATGATTGCGGGTGGCTGGCGGACATTGGGTTGATTGACATCCCTGCTAGCCAATCTACTAGCTATTGAACGAAACGATGTACAGGTACGTCGATTCGCGCAGTAGAGCCGCACTGCCGGCGGAGGAAGACAGGAAGAGCGAGAACAGAAGCAATATCTATCTATCTATATAAAAAAATATAAAGGTTTAATACCAAAGTATAAAAACATTAAATAAATACACTTATTCACTATATGTGTTAGCTACACATTGGTTTCCAACTGGTTTTGCCGTGTCGACTTCCTCAGGGAAGCACAGAACTTAATCTAACTGATAAACAAACAAAAATGTGATAATTACTCTGAAGATTCTCTCTACTTAGTACTCTAATTAGCTTTATATATGTATACAACAATCTTCAGAGTAATTATCACATTTTTGTTTGTTTATCAGTTAGATTAAGTTCTGCGTTTCCCTGAGGAAGTCGACACGGCGAAACCAGTTGGAAACCAATGTGTAGCTAACACATATAGTGAATAAGTGTATTTATTAGATGTTTTTATACTTTTGTATTAAATAAACGTTATATATATATAAATAAAAATCAAAAAGATGAGGCCCCCACACAGCCCCAACATTACCTGCCCCAAGTAGGGGTATTTGGTAAAAAAAATACTTGTGTGTGTATATATATATATATATATATATATATATATATATATATATATATATATATATATATATATATATATATATATATATATATATATATATATATATATATATATACACATACACACACACACATATACGTATTTTTTTTACCAAATACCCTTACTTGGGGCAGGTAATGTTGGGGCTGTGTGGGGGCTCATCTTTTTGATTTTTATTTATATATAACGTTTATTTAATACAAAAGTATAAAAACATCTAATAAATACACTTATTCACTATATGTGTTAGCTACACATTGGTTTCCAACTGGTTTCGCCGTGTCGACTTCCTCAGGGAAACGCAGAACTTAATCTAACTGATAAACAAACAAAAATGTTATAATTACTCTAAAGATTGTTGTATACATATATAAAGCTAATTAAAGTACTAAGTAGATAGAATCTTCAGAGTACTTATCACATTTTTGTTTGTTTATCAGTTAGATTAAGTTCTGTGCTTCCCTGAGGACGTCAACATGGCGAAACCAGTTGGAAACCAATGTGTAGCTAACACATATTGTGAATAAGTGTATTTATTAGATGTTTTTATACTTTTGTATTAAATAAACGTTTATATTTTTTTATATAGATAGATAGATATTGCCTCTGTTCTCACTCTTCCTGTCTTCCTCCGCCGGCAGTGCGGCTCTACTGCGCGAATTGGCGTACCTGTACATTGTTTCGTTCAATAGCTAGTAGATTGGCTAGCAGGGATGTCAATCAACCCAATGTCCGCCGGCCACCCGCAATCATTTGATGTTTTTATACTTTTGTATTAAATAAATATAAATGTATATATCGCCTCTGTTCTCACTCTTCCTTCGCCGGCAGTGCGGCTCTACTGCGCGCATCGGCGTACCTGTACATCGTTTCGTTCAATTGCTACTAGATTGGCTAGCGGGGATGTCAATCAACCCAATGTCCGCCAGCCACCCGCAATCATCCCCGGGAGAGGCAGAATGGCGATCTGCCTATGTGAACAAGGCAGATCGCCGCTCTGTCAGGGATGCTCTGTTTGGGTTCCACCTTTTTCCCCATTTTTATTTCATTCCAATACAAAAAAATTTTCCCCATTTTTATTTTATTCTAATACAAAAAAAACTCGGCCCCAAAGAATATTGAAGTTTCATATATCGGTGAGTAATGATGAGGCTAGAGGTTTCCTTGCAGTTCCCAGCCAGATGAATTGGGGGAATTTACTAAGACTAGGCCAGCTGTGCTTGGCAACCAATCAGCTTCTAGCTTTAGCTTGCTCAGTTAGGCTTTGACAATGAAATCTAGAAGCTCATTGGTTGCCATGCTCAGCTGCTCCAGTTTTAGTAAACTGCTTGTGTTTCTGAGATGAAGAGCTTTGGATAAGGGGGGTGTCTGTGAAATGTGGAACAAAGCTGGGAATATTATTCATCTCAGAATTAATCTGGGCTCCTTTTTTTTTTCTGTGTCCCCATCGGGAAGATTTTCCTTACTTCCTCTCACCATGACCCCATACAGGCAATATAAAATTGACAAATGTTGAAAACCTTCCTCTCTCTGCTATAAAACGTGTTTCTGTATAGGGAAAAATCATCCCTATAGGGACACAGACAAATATTATAATGCTGAGCCTCCCTCAAAAAAAAAAGAAAAAAAAAAAAGGGAAGGAGGGAGGATCAGCATGTGTCCCCATAGGGGAGATTTTCCCTATACAGAAACACGTTTAGCAGGGAGAGGAAGGTTTTGAACATTTGTCAATTTTATATTGCTTGTATGGGGGTCACGGTGAGAGGAAGTAAGGAAAATCTTCCCAACGGGGACACAGAAAAAAATAAGTCAAAAGGAGCCAAAATTAACTCATTCTGAGATGAATAACATTCCCAGCTTTGCTCCACATTTCACAGAGCTTACCCAAAGCTCTTCCCCTCATTCAGAAACACAAGCAGAGTTTACTAAGACTGGAGCAGCTGAGCATGGCAACCAATGAGCTTCTAGCTTTCATTCTCAAAGCCTAACTGAGCAAGCTAAAGCTAGAAGCTGATTGGGTGCCAAGCACAGCTGGTCTAGTCTTAGTAAATTCCTGCAATTCATCTGGCTGGGAACTTCAAGAAAACCACTAACTATACATTACTCACTGATATATGAAACTTCAACATTCTTTGGGGCCGAGTCAAAACAGGTTTAGCAGAGAGAGGAACATTTGTCAATTTTATATTGCTTGCATGGGGGGGTCACGGTGAGCGGAAGTGAGGGAAATCTTCACAACAGGGGACACAGACAAAAATCCTAACTCGGATTCCCCTTCCAAAAAAAAAAGTCTTAGTAAATTCCCTGCAATGCATTTGGCTGGGAACTGCAAGGAAGCCTCTAGTCCCCATCATTACTCACCGAGATCTGAAAATGCTAGTTGCCTGGCTGTCTCTGGTTTGTTTGTATGGGGGGTCACGGTGAGAGGAAGTAAGGGAAATCTTGCCAACGGGGACACAGACAAAAATCTCAAAAAAAAAAAAAAAATAAGTCTTAGTAAATTCCCTGCAATGCATTTGGCTGGGAACTGCAAGGAAGCCTCTAACCCCCATCATTACTCACCGAGATTGGAAAATGCTAGCTGCCTGGCTGTCTCTGGTTTTGTTTGTATATTGCTTGTATGGGGGTCACGGTGAGAGGAAATAAGGGAAATCTTCCCAACAGGGACACAGACAAAAATCCTAACTCTAAATCCCCCTCCAAAAAAAAAAAAAGTCTTAGTAGATTCCCTGCAATGCATTTGGCTGGGAACTGCAAGGAAGCCTCAAACCCCCATCATTACTCACGAGATCTGAAAATGCTACCTGCCTTGCTGTCTCCGGTTATGTTTGTATATTCCTTGTATAGGGGGTCACGGTGAGAGGAAGTAAGGGAAATCTTCCCAACGGGGACACAGACAAAAATCTCAAAAAAAAAAAAAAAAAAAAAAAGAAGTCTTAGTAAATTCCCTGCAATGCATTTGGCTGGGAACTGCAAGGAAGCATCCAGCCCCCATCATTATTCACTGAGATCTGAAAATGCTAGCTGCCTGGTTGTCTCTGGTTTTGTTTGTATGGGGGTCACGGTGAGAGGAAGTGAGGGAAATCTTCCCAATGGGGACACAGACAAAAATCCTAACTCTGATTCCCCCTCCAAAAAAAAAAAAAAAAAAAAAAAAGAAGACTTAGTAAATTCCCTGCAATGCATCTTGCTGGGAACTGCAAGGAAGCCTCCAGCCCCATCATTATTCACTGAGATCTGAAAATGTTTGTATGGGGGGGTCACTGTGAGAGGAAGTAAGGAAAATCTTCCCAACGGGGACACAGACAAAAATCCGAACTCTGATTCCCCCTTCAAAAAGAAAAAGTCTTATTAAATTCCCTGCAATGCATTTGGCTGGGAACTGCAAGGAAGCCTCTAGCCCCATCAATACTCACCGAGATTTGAAAATACTAGCTGCCTCCGGTTATGTTTGTATATTGCTTGAATGGGGGTCACGGTGAGAGGAAATAAGGGAAATCTTCCCAATGGGGACACAGACAAAAATCTCAAAAAAAAAAGAAAGAAAGAAGAAGGTCTTCGTAAATTCCCTGCAATGCATCTGGCTGGGAACTGCAAGGAAGCCTCTAGTCCCCATCATTACTCACTGAGATCTGAAAATGCTAGCTGCCTGGCTGTCTCTGGTTTTAATGATCTCTAAAGCACTGTGCAAGTCAAATCAAAGTGAATATCAAAACTACACCAGGCAACTAACCATCTCAGGTCAGCTATGGCACTGCGCCTGGCTACAGGTTTTCTAGAGTCTCCCATAGCTTGCTGCAATGCTTCCTCCTAGCATGTGTGCAGCCCTTGCTCCTGTTTTGGCATGCTTTTTATAGAAGCAGTGAGCACTGATGTAACATGCATGTAAGCAGTCACTATAGAAAGAGATGGTGGTAGAAGAGGAGGACAGACAGGGGGAAGAGAGAGATCAGAGGGGATTCAGAAGCATGGCAGCAGATAGGGGGTGAGGATGATGCCCATAGGGCAGAGTACTCACAGTGCAGGCTGATCTGTCTGTGCTCAGCCAGTGCATACAACACATGCTTTACATAGCAGGCAGAGGCAGGGGAGGGAAGGGGGTGTGGTGATGACGTCACTCCCAGTACCTGCCTGGCTGTCACAGCTGTTCCTGCACTGACTGCTGATCTCCAGTGGGGGGCAGTGCAAGTGTGCCAGAGCCATCTCACCTGACCATCACCCATCATCATAGGAGAACAGCACTGCTCTGCTGAAAACTAAGAACCTGTGTGCATGCAGAGAGGTGTACAGCCATAGCCAATAATTACATATGAGAAAAGTCTATGCAAAGGCAAAAACCTTTTCTTTTCTTTTTTTTTTTATAGACTAGATTAACCACTTAAGCCCCGGAAGATTTTACCCCCTTCCTGACCAGGGCCTATTTTGCGATTCGGCACTGCGTGACTTTAACGGACAATTGCGCGGTCGTGCGACGCTGTACCTAAACGAATTTCACGTACTTTTTGTCCCACAAACAGAGCTTTCTTTTGGCGGTATTTGATCACCTGTGCGATTTTTTGATCATGCGCTATAAACAAAAAAAGAGCGACAATTTTGCAAAAATAACAATATTTTTCACATTTTTTTATATGAAATTCCCCAAAAAAAAATGTAAAAATCAAAATTTTTTAACATTTTCGGCCAATTTGTTTTATGCTACATATGTTTGTTAAAAAAAAAAATTGCAAAAAGCGTATTTTGATTGGTTTGCGCAAAAGTTATCGCGTTTACTAACTACGGGAAAGATTTTTGTCATTTTTGTTGTTTTTTTTTTTTAACGAGTAATGGCGGCGATCTGCGATTTTTTTTGCGGGACTGCGACATTGCGGCGGACAGATCGGACCCTTGACTGACACTTTTGACACTTTTGGGGGTACCAGTGTCATTACTACAGTAATCAGTGCTATAAAAATGCACTGTTACTGTAAAATTACACTGGCAGGGAAGGGGTTAACTTTATTTGAGAGGGAGGGGTTATGTGTGTCCCTAGGGGCGTGATTCTAACTGTGATTGGCTGTGGCTTGAGCTGTAGGAACAGTGATCAACGGTCCTACATAGTAGAACCGTATGATCATTGTTTCTACACAGGGGAGAATGACAGGCGGCTTTGTTTACATTAGCCGCCTGCCTTTCTCCCTCTCCCCCAACGATCGCTGAGTGACCGGCGGACATCGGGTTTTCCAGTTCTAAACTTTTCATCCAATTTCTAAATTGCTGCATTTGTAAATTCCAAAGCCAATATAAAGGAATAGCAGTGATAAAAAAAAAAAAGCACTTGTGAGATTAAGGAATCATTTTTTTTGTTTAATTCTCCTTTAAGGGGACATGACGGGGGGGGGGGGGTGTCCTACGCCTACATGCTTTTGCTAATAGGTGTCCAATCTCAAAAAGTTTGGAGGTGTGGGTTAAAGTGACACTAAGCAATAAAAAAAAAAAAACACTAAATATTCCAGCTTGTATCCCCCCTTAAAGTGGAGTTCCACCCAAAAGTGGAACTTCCGCTCCTTTGCTACCCCCCCCCCCCACATTTGGCACCTTTCAGGGGAGGAGGGGGGAACGGGTACCCGTTTTTAACAGGTACCCTTCCCCACTTCTGGGAGACATCGCCGCGGCGCTGTCCCTCTGAAGTTTGTCCCCCTCCTCCTTCCCTCGCCGCCGAGCCAATGCATGCGCATTAGGGATCCGCCCGCAACGCTGTACCCAAATAAAATTGATGTCCTTTTTTCCCACAAATAGATCTTTCTTTTGGTGGTATTTGATCACCTCTGCGATTTTTATTTTTTGCGCTATAAATAAAAAAAGAGCGACAATTCTTAAAAAAAAAAAAAAATTATATTTTTTTGTAGTTTGTAGACGTGATAACTTTTGCACAAACCAATCAATATACAATATTGGGATTTTATTTTACCAAAAATATGTAACAGAAAACAAATTGGCCTAAAATGTTAAAAAAATTTTGATTCTATAATTTTTTCTTTTGGGGATGTTATATATCAGAATGTGAAAAATATTGTTTTTTTTTTTTTTTTCAAAATTGTTGCTCTTTTTTTGTTTATAGCGCAAAAAATAAAAGTCGCACAGGTGATCAAATACCACCGAAAGAAAGCTCTGTTTGTGGGAAAAAAAGGACGTCAATTTCAGTGAGGGGTCCGATCTGTCCGCCGCAATGTCGCATTCTAGCTAAAAATCGCAGATCGCCGCCATTACTAGTAAAAAAAAAAAAAAAAACAATAAAAATGACATAAATCTTTCCCGTTGCTAGTAGATGTGATAACTTTTGCGCAAACCAATCAAAATACGCTTATTGTGATTTTTTTTTTTTTACCATAAATATGTAGCAGAAAACAAATTGGCCTAAAATGTTAAAAAATTTAGATTTTAAATTTTTTTTTTTTTGGGGAATGTTATATAGCAGAATGTGAAAAATATTGTTTTTATTTTCAGAATTGTTGCTCTTTTTTTTTTTTTTTTTTTTTTTATAAAAATCGCACAGGTGATCAAATACCAGCAAAAGAAAGCTCTTATTTGTGGGGAAAAAAAGGACGTCAATTTCGGTCAGGGGTCCGATCTGTCCGCCGCAATGTCGCAGATCGCCGCCATTACTAGTAAAAAAAAAAAAAAAAAAACGATAAAAATGACATAAATCTTTCCCGTAGTTAGTAGACACGATAACTTTTGTGCAAACCAATCAAAATACGCTTATTGCGGGGTTTTTTTTTACCAAAAATATGTAGCAGAAAACAAATTGGCCTAAACTGATGAAAAATTTGATTTTTTATTTATTTTTAATTGGGAATGTTATATTATTATTATTATTTCAGGTACTTATATCAATTTACGCAGCGCTTTATATATACATTACACATTCACGTCAGTCCCTGCCCTCAAGGAGCTTACAATCTAAGGTCCCTAACTCACATACATACATAGTAGGGCCAATTTTATACAGGATCCAATTAACCTACCAGCATGTCTTTGGAATGTGGGAGGAAACCGGAGTACCCAGAGAAACCCTCGCAGGCACAGGGAGAGCATGCAAACTCCAGGCAGGTAGTGTCGTATAGCAGAATGTGAAAAATATTGTTTTTTTTTTTTCAGAATTGTTGCTCTTTTTTTTTTTTGAAAGGATTTTTACTTTTTTTTTTTTTGAGAATTTCATATAAAAGAATGTGAAAAATATTGTTTTTTTTTTTTCAAAATTGTTGCTCTTTTTTTGTTTATAGCGCAAAAAATAAAAATCGCACAGGTGATCAAAGAACACCGAAAGGATCTGTGCCTACAGGTAAACTTAAGGCCCGTTCACACGTACCGATCGTCGGCCGAAAAGCTTCGGCCGACGACCGATCTGCCGATTGTAGGCTTGTTAGTATGATGCCTCCGACAGCCGACAGCGCACATTCGGCCGAAAAGAATCTGTCATGCAAGCATTAAAATTTTTGCATGCCGACACCAGAACGGCCGATTGTTCGCCAGTCAGTACAGATTTCGGCCGACAGACAGCAGATTTGCAAGACTGGGCATGCTCAGAAAAGAAAAAACACAGGGAAAGTTAACCATCACATGACATCACTTCTGCAGTCGGCTGTAGTCGGCGGACAAAATTCTTGTGCAGTCTTTTGCACTTTTCAACAGACACGACAGCCCGGGGACAAAAGACGGCCGATCGTTCGGCCGACGATCGGTACGTGTGTACGGGGCTTAAGCTGCACAACATTCTAAAGTAGACTTTATAGAGCATGCAGGTGGACTGCATGTCCATTGCCAGGACAATGTAAATTACCCAGGACAGGCTTCTATTTTGCCGGGACTGTCCCGGCAAAAACGGGACAGTTGGCAAGTATGACTGGAGGTCAGTCCTCCTGGCACACAGGATCTGTGCCTACAGGTAAACTAAGCTGCACAACATTCTAAAGTAGACTTTATAGAGCATGCAGGTGGACTGCATGTCCATTGCCAGGACAATGTAAATTACCCAGGACAGGCTTCTATTTTGCCGGGACTGTCCCGGCAAAAACGGGACAGTTGGCAAGTATGACTGGAGGTCAGTCCTCCTGGCACACAGGATCTGTGCCTACAGGTAAACTAAGCTGCACAACATTCTAAAGTAGACTTTATAGAGCATGCAGGTGGACTGCATGTCCATTGTCAGGACAATGTAAATTACCCAGGGCAGGCTTCTATTTTGCCGGGACTGTCCCGGCAAAAACGGGACAGTTGGCAAGTATGACTGGAGGTCAGTCCTCCTGGCACACAGGATCTGTGCCTACAGGTAAACTAAGCTGCACAACATTCTAAAGTAGACTTTATAGAGCATGCAGATGGACTGCATGTCTGTTTTCCCAGAAAAGGCCAGCCTGCGCACAATTTCTAAAAAAGGAGACTTTTTAGTTCTGCTTTAAGAGCTTAAAGTGTATCTAACCACAAAAAAGCCAGTCATGATATTGCAGCTTACTTATCCTTAGATATGGAAGCTGCTTTCATTTTCATTTTCTTTATGTATGACAGCAACTCACTTCCTGTTTTAGGGTCGACTCCCTACATCCATTCATTTTTGATTAAGGCCGACGTTCTGCCAGAATGGGGAACTCATCATATTAGGAATAAAATATTAAAAGATACACGCTGAACAAGTGAAAAAAAAACCCTTAGAGGACCCATGAAAGTTCAAAGAAAGGGGGTTCAAGCAGCTAGCTAAAATGCATAGACAAAAGCATAAAGAAATATATAAAAGTTCATAAGCAGCGCTTGATAGGAGGAAGTATCCACTAGGGATCGACCGATATCGTTTTTTTATTGCCGATACCGATATTTTGTTCATCGCGTATCGGTATCGGACGATATTTTCGTACATTTAAAAAAATATATTTTTTTTAATTTTTTTTACTTGACAGGTACTGTTGTGGAGAGATCTGGGGGTGTAAAAGACCCCAAACCCCTCCTCTGCACTTAAAAGCATTCAAAACACCAAGTTTGGCTGTTTTGAATGTTGTCATTTTTTTTTAATCTGGCGCCAGTATCCGGAAGTGGTGTCATGACATCACTTCCGGGTTTTTACATGGAGACCTGATCAGAGCCGAATGCGGCTTTGATCGGGTCTATCGGGGGCCGTGCAGGCTGGTTGTCTGGGTCTCCCGGTGGGACTCCCCATTAGTGACATCAATCAGTGCCCATTAGTGACACCAATCAGTGCCCATTAGTGACACCAATCAGTGCCTCTTAGTGACATCAATTAGTGCCCATCAGTGACACCAATCAGTGCCTCTTAGTGACATCAATCAGTGCCTATTAGTGACATCAATCAGTGCCCATCAGCGACACCAATCAGTGCCCCTTAATAACATCAATCAGTGCCCATTAGTGACACCAATCAGTGCCTATTAGTGACATCAATCAGTGCCCATCAGTGACATCAATCAGTTCCCAATCAGTGCCTATTAGTGACATCAATCAGTGCCCATCAGTGACACCAATCAGTGCCTCTTAGTGACATCAATCAGTGCCCATTAGTGATACCAATCAGTGCCTATTAGTGACATCAATCAGTGCCCATCAGCGACACCAATCAGTGCCCCTTAGTAACATCAATCAGTGCCCATTAGTGACACCAATCAGTGCCTATTAGTGACATCAATCAGTGCCTCTTAGTGACATCAATAAGTGCCCATTAGTGACACCAATCAGTGCCTATTAGTGACATCAATCAGTGCCCATTAGTGACACCAATCAGTGCCTATTAGTGACACCAATCAGTGCCCCTTAGTGACATCAATCAGTGCCCATCAGCGACACCAATCAGTGCCCCTTAGTGACATCAATCAGTGCCCATTAGTGACATCAATCAGTGCCTATTAGTGACACCAATCAGTGCCTATTAGTGACACCAATCAGTGCCTATTAGTGACACCAATCAGTGCCCATTAGTGACATCAATCAGTGCCTATTAGTGACATCAATCAGTGCCCATTAGTGATGCCTTTCAGTACCCATCAGTGCTGCCCATCAGTGCCGCCTATCCGTGCCGTTTATAATTGCCTATCAGTGCCACGTATCAGTACTCATGAGTGCCACTTATCAGAGCCCATCAGTGCGGCATGATAGTGCCTCCTTATCACTACCATCCAATCAGTGCCCTTCAGTGC
This sequence comes from Pelophylax lessonae, assembly GCF_965119305.1. NCBI lineage: Eukaryota > Metazoa > Chordata > Amphibia > Anura > Ranidae > Pelophylax > Pelophylax lessonae. Next base: position 277,840,749 of record NC_138774.1, on the reverse strand, counting down.
AGTCTCATCAGTGCCCATCAGTGAAGCCTATCAGCGCACATCAGTGAAGAGGAAAAATTACGTATTTACACAATTTACTGACAGAAACAAAGAAATGTCTTTTTTTTTTTCAAAATTTTGGGTCTTTTGTTGTTTGTTTAGCTAAAAATAAAAAACCCAGCAGTGATTAAATGCCACCAAAAGAAAGCTCTATTTGTGTGAAACAAATGATAAAAATGTGATATGAGTACAGTGTTGCATGACCGCGCAATTGTCATTCAAAGTGTGACAGCGCCGAAAGCTTAAAATTGGCCTGGGCAGGGGGGGGGGGGGGGATGCCCGGTGTTGAAGTAGTTAACCTTAGGGAGTCACAAAAAAAGAAAAATGGCATTATTGTTTAGGAGGTGCCTTATAAACTCGACAAATTAAATGAACTCAGCTTAGTCATTGGTGAGGAAAATATAATCAACGGATGTGACAATTTTCTGGTAAAACCAGTCTTTATTGCACAATACATGGCATTTCCTAAATTACCAAACGCTAGACTGGAGTCACTTTTGAGCTGAGTGTCTTTGGCTATTTTGCAATCTTTGTAACATAGTTACATTGTTAGTGAGGTTAAAAAAAGACACAAGTCCATCTGGCTCAACCAATAAAAAAGAAAGAACAGTAAAGAAAACCCAACCATACAATCCCATATACACAATCCTATACCCGCAGTTCATCCAGAGGAAGGCGAAAAACCCCCAGCAAAGCATGATCCAATTTACTACAGCAGGGGAAAGAAAATTCCTTCTTGATCCCCTGAGAGGCAATCGGATATTCCCTGGATCAACTTTACCTATAAATATTAGTACCCAGTTATATTATGTACACCTAGGGAAGAATAAAGGCTTTTTTTAAAGCACTCTAGTGAGCTGGCCAGAACCACCTCTGGAGGGAGTCTATTTTACATTTTCACAGCTCTTACTGTGAAGAAACCTTTCCGTATTTGGAGATGAAATCTGTTTTCCTCAAGACGTAAAGAGTGTCCCCTTGTCCTCTGTGATGACCTTAAAGTGAATAACTCAACACCAAGTTCACTATATGGACCCCTTATGTATTTATACATGTTGATCATATCCCCCCTCAATCTCCTCTTCTCAAGAGAGAATAAATTCAGTTCCTCCATCTTTTCTCATAGCTGAGCTCCTCCATGCCTCTTATCAGTTTGGTTGCCCTTCTCTGCACTTTCTCCAGTTCCCTGATATCCTTTTTGAGAACTGGTGCCCAAAACTGAACTGCATATTCCAGATGAGGTCTTACTAATGATTTGTTCAGGGGCAAAATTATATCTCTCTCTCTGGAGTCCATGCCTCTGTTAATACAAGAAAGGACTTTGCTTGCTTTAGAAACTGCAGCTTGGCATTGCATGCTATTATTAAACTCATGATCTACCAGAACACCCAGATCCTTCTCTGCTATGGATTCCCCCAGATCCTTCTCCACCATTGATTCCCCCAGATCCTTCTCCACCATTGATTCCCCCAGATCATTTTCCACCATTGATTCCCCCAGGTCCTTCTCCACCATTGATTCCCCCAGATCCTTCTCCACCATTGATTCCCCCAGATCCTTTTCCACCATTGATTCTCCCAGATCCTTTTCCACCATTGATTTCCCCAGATCCTTCTCCACCATTGATTCCCCCAGATCCTTCTCCACCATTGATTCCCCCAGATCCTTCTCCACCATTGATTCCCCCAGACCCTTCTCCACCATTGATTCCCCCAGATCCTTCTCCACCATTGATTCCCCCAGATCATTTTCCACCATTGATTCCCCCAGGTCCTTCTCCACCATTGATTCCCCCAGATCCTTCTCCACCATTGATTCCCCCAGATCCTTTTCCACCATTGATTCTCCCAGATCCTTTTCCACCATTGATTTCCCCAGATCCTTCTCCACCATTGATTCCCCCAGATCCTTCTCCACCATTGATTCCCCCAGATCCTTCTCCACCATTGATTCCCCCAGACCCTTCTCCACCATTGATTCTCCCAGACCCTTCTCCACCATTGATTCCCCCAGATCCTTCTCCACCATTGATTCCCCCCAGATCCTTCTCCACCATTGATTCCCCCCAGATCCTTCTCCCCCATTCATTGATTCCCCCCAGATCCTTCTCCACCATTGATTCCCCCAGATCCTTCTCCACCATTGATTCCCTCCAGATCCTTTTCCACCATTGATTCCCCCAGATCCTTCTCCACCAGTGATTCCCCCAGATCCTTCTCCACCATTGATTCCCCCAGATCCTTCTCCGCTATGGATTCCCTCCAGATCCTTCTCCACCAGTGATTCCCCCCAGATCCTTCTCCACCAGTGATTCCCCCAGATCCTTCTCCGCTATGGATTCCCCCAGTTCTACTCCCCCTAGTACTGTATGTATGATGCATGCATATTCTTAGCCCCCAAGTGCATAACTTTACATTTATCAACATTAAACCTCATTTGCCACATAGTTGCCCAATGAAACAGTGCATTGAGGTCAGCTTGTAAATTGGAGACATCCTGTAAGGAAGTTATTCCACTGCAAAGCTTGGTGTCATCTACAAAGACTGGAAATGGTACTTTTAATCCCAGACCCTATATCATTTATAAAGATATTAAAAAGTAAGGGTCCACACACTGAACCTTAGGGGAACACCATTGATAACCTTAGACCATTCAGAGTGAGAATCATTAACCACTACTCTCTGAATTCTATCTTTTAGCCAATTTTCTATCCATTTACAAACTGATCTTTCCAAACCTGTAGACTTTACCTTACACATTAGCCGTGTGTGTCAAACTGTGCCAAACGCTTTTGCAAAATCCAAGTATACTACGTCCACAGCCATCCCTCTGTACAAGGTTTTACTTACGGCATTGAGCATTTTTTTTCTATTATATTTTAATCAATGGAAGGCTAGTTACTGGGGGGGGGGGGGGGGGGGGGGGTTTGCAGCAATATGTGCGTTTTTGCACCCTTTTTTTGCAGACTTGAGTGTTTTTTTTAATTATTTTTAGCCAACAGAAAGCCATTTATTAAAAAAAAGTGTGATGTGTGCATGTTCGCTCTTTTTTTGCACAATTTTTTCCCCAAGTCTATGGGAGCCAAAAATGCTTGTGTACTCAAAGGAGCCGGTTCACACAGGTCCTGGGAGCCGCAGTCCGCATTCAAAGAAGGGTCCTGTACGTCTTCTGGTCCGATTCAGGTGCGAAGTGTGGCAAAAATTTAGACCTGACTTGCACCTGAACCGGTGAACTGGGGCGCACCGGACCCCAGGCACGAACCTCCAGCCACACATGTCTGAACTAGTGATCGACCAATATCGTTTTTTTGTTGCCAATACCGATATTTTGGCCACTGAATATCGGTATCGGCCGATATTTTTGTACATTTAAGAAAAATAATAATTTTATCACTTGACAGGTACTCTTGTGGAGGGATCTGGGGGTCTAAAAGACCCCAAACCCCTCCTCTGCACTGAAAAGCATTCAAAATGCTAAGTTCATGACATCACTTCCGGGCTTTTACATGGAGACCCGATCAGAGCCGAATGCGGCTTTGATCGGGTCTTCGGCGGCCATGCAGGCTGGTTGCCCGGGTCTCCCGGTGGGACGGGAGACCTGGGCGAGCCACGGGAGGGGGGGGGGAACGTCCCCTCCTGCTCCTTGTAATGACAGCTGAATGGCTTCTCAGCCGCATCAGTTGTCATTACAAGACAGCCGACCGTCGGCTATGGACGCCGGTACCCGGGTGATGCCTCTAGCTGCAGGCATCACTCCGGTACAAACACTTTCCGAAATATCGGAATATCGGCCACCTCCAGAGCCGATTCCGATATATCGGGGAAAGTGCATATCAGCCCTCGATATATCGGCTTAATCGAATAATCGGTCGATTCCTAGTCTGAACCTAACCTTAAAGTGGTTCTGAAAGGCATTTTACCTTAATGCATTCTCTCCTCTTTCAATCCAGCACTGTGCCTGCCTGAAGCAGCACTGCTCTCTCTCCCCTCACAGGACACAGAGGCAGCAATGGAATCAAATAAAAGGAAAGATAGGGGTCAGGGCTAAACTGTCCTGTGTGGGTCTATGGAGACTGCTTGCCATGGGTGAAATAGATGCAGAGGTGCGCCTTATACACCCTTGTGCTGACCCAAGTGACAACATGGCTGCCTCCACAGTATGTCCTTGTTTTGTTGCTCGGACAGTTTATTTGACCTCTAAAGACAGGGTTTTCTGACTAGGGGTGTGTAGCTGGCCATGTGATGAAGTAAGGCTGGTGTTGACACATGGTGTTGACGTTTCCAATATTGGCTGATATTCAGAAAGCGTAACAGCAGATCAAACAGCATATGGCCCTGTCCCCAGGTTTGTTTTGTAACCCCTTCAAAATTGGGAAATACAGAAGTGATTTTGGAACTTGCTGTCCACCAAATAGCAGGAGGTAAGAAATGCATGCATTCTTTTAAACTAAAGAGACATTGTCCGTTTTTTGCAAACTCCAATACAAGGATTTCTCTCAAGAATTGTGAGGATTATCATGCTGTGCAGGGCTGGCTCAGATCTCCCAGCTGTCCTTCATTTGGTCACAAATCTAATTCTACCAAAACATTTCCACTTTTAGGCCCCTTTCACACAGGTGGACCGTTCAGATCCGCCTGTCTGTTTTTTTGGCGGATCTGAACGGTCCCCCCCATGCATCTCTATGGGGGATCGGATGTCAGCGGAGACATGTCCGCTGAAATCCGATCCGATCCATCAAATCTGGACAGATGGAAACCCTATTTCCATCTCCAGACCTGTCCTCCGCCTGCTCATCGGGGATCGGCGGATTGATCCCGCGCTGAGAAAAAGGGAGTCTGCCAGGTAGAAAGCCCGTGTAAAAGGACCTATAGGCTACATTCACATGTTAGCGTAGCGGACCGCGGCAGAATCACCGCAATTCTGCCCACGATCCGGAAATCATTGCAAATCGCGGGACGCCTGTGCGTTGCCGTTGATTTGTAATGGCATCCCAAATGCTGTGCGATGCTGCCGCGATTTCCGCCTGCCGAATCGCGGTAACATCGCGCAAACAAAATCACGGGTGGCATGACGCCCAAAAAAAGAGCTTCTTTGGGGCATCATGTGACCCGCGGCAGGCGGAAATCGCGGCAACATCACACAGCGTTTGGGGTGCCATTGCAAATCATGGGCAACGCACAGGCGTCCCGCGATTTGCAATGATTTCCAGATCGAGGGCAGAATCGCAGTGATTCTGCCACGGTCCGCTACGCTAACATGTGAACGTAGCCAACTGTCATGGTCTTGTGTTGCTCATTGCCAACACCATGGAGTAGCCACCTTTTCTTTAAGCAAAACCCGAACTCTTAAGAGGTGCAAACTTTTTTTTTTAAGGGGGGGGGGAACGCTATGATCTCTGGTGTAAAGAGGAAATCTGATTTAGGGGGGTTTCTATTTACCAAACTCCCATGTACATCTGGGTTCCCAGCATTCCCCCTTAAATCAGGGTTCCCAAAGCCCCCCAACATCAGAGTCTGCAGAGCACCCCTTACATCTGAGTTCCCCTTACCCTAGTGTACTCACTACCTTAGAGGTAGGAGAGAGAAAGGATGGAAGGGAGAGACTTCAGTCATAGACATGGTGGCTCACTCACCCAAGAATGTAGGCTCAGGCCTGCTAGCTGCTGGGCTTCAAATTTCAGACAAAGAGGGGTAGGGGTGGGAGGAAAAGGAGTAGAAGGAGTTGTCTCTCCTCTACCGTCCGTGTGGATTGGGGGTAGAAATGTACTGGCTCTGGACAGTGTGAGAGAGAGCCCTCCAGACAGTTGGACCCGGCCTGTGCACACACCTATGCACTTGGCAGTTGTAGTACTTAGTTACTTGAAGCCACAGTCTAGTCTAAATAATGTGTCAAGGTTTCAGGTGGTCTGAAACCTGGAGACATGATTCAAAACCCAGACTGTCCGGGTGAATCACGGACGGGTTGCAACCCTACTATGCCAGTTGATTGGCTAGGCCTGGGCCAGTTGATTGGCTAGGCCTGGTCATGTGAGCCATTCTGTCCCTGGTGACAACTCACCAGTAACAGGATCACTAAAAGATTGTTTACCAGTTTCAGGCTGTGTAACAATATCCATAGCAGCCAACATGGTTGCTATAGGGCAGGGATCCTCAAACTACGGCCCTCCAGCTGTTGCAGAACTACACGTCCCATGAGGCATTGTAAAATTCTGACATATACAGACATGACTAAGCATGATGGGAATTGTAGTTCCTGAACAACTGGAGGTAGCCTCCTTTAAAAAGGATTCACTCCAACCCCAGAGAAAACACACTGAGCAGGGATCCTAAAGAGGACTGAAAATGCTGGCGGTGTAGACATATATCCAAGAACTTTAAACCATCAAGATTCCGAAACCCCTCCAGGCAGTCTTTAAAATACTCCCAGGGCAAGGATCTTAGTGGCTGGTGAGCCGAACCCTATCCAAGGAGGAAGAGTCCTGGTACAACTTGTCTACCTAGGAACCAATCCACTTCCAAGACACGCTATTCTAGCTGATCTCTATGAGGTGCCTTGCCACTGTATCTTTGAGGCCCAACTGGGAGTGGAAGCGATCAGTGCCCTGCTGCAGCTATAGCCTCCTGGGATGAAACCCAGTATAGGTCTCTACCAGAGCAGCTGGACATTACCTTCAAAGACTTTCCTTACCCCAACAGAGATTGCTTGATCAGCTGCTGAAAAAACACCTACTGGTGCTTGCCACCAGTCCAGAGGAGAAGCCATTGACCACCCCATACACACGGGGGGACTCAATGCCCATCCGAGAGCGGTACCATCACATCCCCCCCAGTATTGTGCCAAGAGGTTAAGCGGTTACTTCGTATTATGCTTCAGATTGGAGTGATCAAAGAAAGCAGCAGTCCATGGTCCACTCCGGTGGTTGTCCTGGTGCAACACTGTTCTGTGTGGACTACTGTAAGCTAAGCGCATGCACCCACTGGGATGCCTACCCACTTCCTCGAGCCAAGGAAGCTTCGATGGCCCTTGGACAAGCCAAGTTCTCCACCCTAGACTTGCCCCGCGGCTACTGGCATGTCTCAGTGTGCGACCAAGACTGCCTTTATCATGCTCTTGGGACTATTCAAGATGTCTTGAGGACTTTAATTGTGAGACTGTATTAGTTTATGTTTATGACACCATCATCTTTTCCAAGACATTTGAAAACCACATGAAACATCTGGAACAGGTGTAATCTCGCTTGGTACAATACAAACTAAAACTTAAACCCAGCAAGTGCCACATCATGAGACACAAGATACAGTACTTGGGGCACATTGTTGAGGCCGGAGGCATCTTGCCTGACCTAGCCAAGGTGAAAACTGTTCAGGACTGGCACCCTCCAAGAACTGTCACAGAGCTGCTCTCCTGCTTGGGTCTGGTAGGTACTACTGGCCGTTCTCGCCATTTGCCCAGATAGCTTCCCCCCTTACCTAGCTGCCCCCCTACCTAGCTGTTATGTGGACACAGCACCCAAAGAAACCATGGATCCTCACCTTTCTATACAAATCAATTACACGAACCCCAGTAACAGGCCTTTAAAACACTAAAGAAAAGACTTACCTGCTTGCCTAAGCACACTACACCTTTCCGTTCCAGGTGTATACTGATGGGAGCCTACAGGGTCTGTCTTGACCCAAGTTCAGGGTGGCTGAGAGAGTGTCTGCCTACACCAGTCGGAGCCTACAATTCCCTTTAAAGGATTGTACAACCACAGCTCGTTCATGCTCGAGTTAAGGCCCGTACACACGTACCGATCGTCGGCATACAAACGTCGGTGGACGAAGGATCTGCCGATTGTACGCGTGTTAGTATGGTGCCTCCGACAGATGTCTGCGCACAATCCGCGGACAAAAGTCTTTCGTGCAAACATGAAAATATTTGTATGCCGACACCAGAACGGACGATTGTTCGCCTGTCAGTACACAATTCGGCCGACAGACCGCAGATTTGCAAGACTGGGCATGCTCAGAAAATAGAAAACACAGGGAAAGTTAACCATTACATGACATCACTTCTGCAGTCGGCGGACAAAATTCTTGTGCTGTCCTTGTGCTGTCTTTGCACTTTTCAGCAGACACCGACATCCCGGGGAGAAAAGAGGAACATTTGTAAGCCGACCATCGGTACGTGTGTACGGGGCTTTACTCGCCCTAGTCTGCCCATCACCGAGTTTGCGGAGTACCTATCAGGGGCTGACATTGAAGTTTTCACAGATAACAACCCCCTCACATACCTGGAAACCTCTAAGATGGGGGCCTTGGAACAGAGGTGGATGGCCCGCCTCAAAATCCACTATCGGACAGGGAAGCTTAACAGGCACGCCAGTTCCTGGGTACAGGAACATTGGGAGAGGCTAGAGAAAGCTAAGCAGTTTGTGTTGGACAAGCACAAGGATATGGCTCCTAAACCTGACTAGGTGTTGGTAAAAGAATGCCAAGCACACCAGAGGAAGCAAGCTAGAGCTCAAGTGGAAATGCACCTGTATTGGGTGGTGGGGCAGCCTTTGCCACCTACCCCTGCCTACGATCTAGTCTCGGAGGCGCCTGACCCCATGAAGAAGTGACTGTATCGAAATATGCTGAGACCTTGTGTGTTAAGTGAGGACTGCGCCAGAAAACCCACTGATGGCCGGGAGGCATTTGACACCATGAAAGCTCCAACTCTTCTAGCAATTTGGTTCTAGATGTATTATCTTTGAACAGCCATTCTCAACCAGGGTTCCTCCAGAGGTTGCTAGGGGTTCATTGAGTTTTGGCTGATTGACCAACCTTGTGATGGTGCCTGTAAAGTTCTGGGGTAAATACCACTTGACCAAGCTAGCTGCATGAACCCAAAGATCTTTTTTTAGCTGTATGTAAGGGACATTTTTTCATACTGACCACTACGGCCATGGCCAAAAATTTTGAGAGTGACACAAATATAAATTTTGGCAAAGTCTGCTGCTTCAGTGTTTTTAGATCTTTTTGTCAGATGTTACTATGGTATACTGAAGTATAATTACAAACATTTCATAAGTGTAAAAGGTTTTTGGTGACAATTACCTGAAGTTAATGCAGAATCAAATATTTGCAGTGCTGACCCTTCTTTTTCAAGACTTCTGCAATTTTCCCTGGCATGCGGTCAATCAACTGCTGGGCCACATCCTGACTGATGGGAGCCCATTCTTGCATAATCAGTGCTTGGAGTTTTTTCAGAATTTGTGGGGTTTTTTTTTTGTTCACCGCCTCTTGAGGACTGACCACAAGTTCTTAATGGGATTAGGGTCTGGGGAGTTTCCTGGCCATGGACCCAAACCTTCAATCTTTTGTTCCCAAAGTCAGTTATAAATTTTGCCTTATGGCAAGGTGCTCCATCATGCTGGAAAAGGCATCATTCGTCACCAAACTGTTCTTGCATGGTTGGGAGAAGGTGCTTTCGGAAGATGTTTTTATACCATTCTTTATTCATGGCGGTTTTCTTAGGCAAAATTGTGAGTGAGCCCACTGCCTTGGCTAAGAAGGAACCCCACACATGCATGGTCTCAGGATGGTTTACTGCTGGCATGACGCAGGACTGATGATAGTGCCCCCTTTTTCTTCTTTGGACAAAGTTTTTTTTCCGGATGCCCCAAACAATTGAAAAGGGGATTTCTCAGAGAAAATGCCTCAGTCCTTAGCAGTTGAATCCCTGTACCTTTTGCAGAATATCAGTCTGTCCCTGATGTTTTTCCTGGAGTGAAGTGGCTTCTTTGCAGACCTTCATGACACCAGGCCATCCTCCAAAAGTCTTCTCCTCACTGTGCGTGCAGATGCACTCAGTGGCGGTTTTAGGCATGGGCGAACGGGGCAGCCCGGGGCGGCATTTTTTCATGACACGTGGGGGGCGGCATGACAGTGTTCCCCAACCCCCGGGCCGCGGACCGGTACCGGTCCGTGGATCAAATGGTACCGGGCCGTCCGAGGAACTTTGAATAATTTCACTGTGGCAGCCGAGGCGCAGAGCATTGCTCCCCCCCCCCCCCTTGTGTGACAATATTGAATGAAAATTCGCTATTGTCACACTGATCCTCCTCCTGGCCAATCAGGGAGCGGGTCCTTGCATTTATTGGGGGCATTGCTGGGACACACTGCATTTATTGGGGGCAATGCTGTGGCACTCTGCATTTATTGGGGCATTGCTGTGGCACTCTGCATTTATTGGGGGCAATGCTGTGGCACTCTGCATTTATTGGGGGCATTGCTGTGGCACTCTGCATTTATTGGGGGCAATGCTGTGGCACTCTGCATTTATTGGGGGCAATGCTGTGGCACTCTGCATTTATTGGGGGCATTGCTGTGGCACTCTGCATTTATTGGGGGCAATGCTGTGGCACTCTGCATTTATTGGGGGCAATGCTGTGGCACTCTGCATTTATTGGGGGCAATGCTGTGGCACTCTGCATTTATTGGGGGCATTGCTGTGGCACTCTGCATTTATTGGGGGCATTGCTGTAGCACTCTGCATTTATTGGGGGCATTGCTGTGGCACTCTGCATTAGGCCTGCACGATATTGGAAAAAAAATATATTGCGATATTTTTTTCCAACGATATATATTGGGATATTTTTTTTCCAACGATATATATTGCGATATTGTGGTACCCGTCCTTTATATGGAGAAATATAAAGGAGGTTGGCTGCAGCCCACTTCAGAATATAACCCTGGAAGGGGTTATATAATAGATTATAAAAAGGAAGAGGAAGTGATTGGTGCTGCCAGTATATATGTGAAATACAATAAATAATCTATATTGACATGGTGTGTATACAAAAAGGGAAAAGTAGATGTATGTATATGTAGAGGAAAATAAATTATTAATATATAAATCACCTCTGAATTATTAATAATTTATTTTCCTCTACATATACATACATCTACTTTTCCCTTTTTGTATACACACCATGTCAATATAGATTATTTATTGTATTTCACATATATACTGCTACTGGCAGTGGTGGTAGGAGGCTGGAGCGGTGGATTAGAAGGGAGCACAGCCGCATGCCATACATTACATTACTCACTCGTCTCGTGCAGGCTGCAGCCCGCTCCACACGTTCAGTGAGTCTCACTCTCCGCCCTAGTTTTCTCAATGGCACATTCAGGGAGCCAATCACGGCGTGAGTAGCGGCACAGCGAACCAATCAGGTGTGCAGGCACGCGTGATTGGTTAGCTGTGCAGCTGCTCACGGCGTGATTGGTTGCCTGAATGTGCCATTGAAAAAACTAGGGCGGAGAGTGAGACTCACTGAACGTGTGGGGCGGGCTGCAGCCTGCAGTGGATTGGATGTGTGAGTTCTCCTCCGACCTAACACGCCTAACACGGAAGTCTGCGACTCTGCGAGTCCTCCTGTCCTCCTCCGAGTCCCTCCCCCTGCCTATGCAAATATCGTGACCTCGGCGATATGAATATCGCCTACGGCCACAGAACGATAGTTGATATCATATCGACTATCGTTCAGCCCTACTCTGCATTTATTGGGGGCATTGCTGTGGCACTCTGCATTTATTGGGGGCAATGCTGTGGCACTCTGCATTTATTGGGGGCAATGCTGTGGCACTCTGCATTTATTGGGGGCATTGCTGTGGCACTCTGCATTTATTGGGGGCATTGCTGTGGCACTCTGCATTTATTGGGGGCAATGCTGTGGCACTCTGCATTTATTGGGGGCATTGCTGTGGCACTCTGCATTTATTGGGGGCATTGCTGTGGCACTCTGCATTTATTGGGGGCATTGCTGTAGCACTCTGCATTTATTGGGGGCATTGCTGTGGCACTCTGCATTTATTGGGGGCAATGCTGTGGCACTCTGCGTTTATTGTTATGTTGTCATTTTATTTATTTTTTTTGGGGGGGGGGCACCGGGAGGGAGTCTTGCCCGGGGAGCAATTTAATGTAGAACCACCACTGGATGCACTCACACCTGCCTGCTGCCATTCCTGAGCAAGCGCTGCGCTGGTGGTGCCACGATCCCACAGTTTATCAACTGTAGGACGCTGGCACTTGCTGGACTTTCTTGGACACCCTGAAGCCTTCTTCACAAATGCAGTAGAAATGTTTTTATGGGATTCAGTTAATTTCCATAGCAAAAAGGGACTTTGCAATTAATTGCAATTCATCTAATCACTTTTCATAACATTCTGGAGTATATGTAAATTGCCACCATAAAAACTGAGGCAGCAAAATGTGTAAAAATGTATATTGGTGTAATTCTCAAAACTTATGGCCACGGCTGTAACGTTCCCTGAGACCTGAAAAATTTTCAAGGGTTCCTCTGGAAAAGAAAGGCTGTTTTCAGAATGAGTGAACTGTAAGTACACAGTAGGAGTAATTCCATGAAAAAAAAAAAAAATCACAAAGTTTTTAGAGACAGCAACGATAAAGACCCAGCAGGACTGCAAGGCAATGCAGCAATGAGGCATAACTAGAACCTTCAGGGCCCCAGTGCAAGAAACCATTAAGGGCCCCCGGACCGCTGGCCAGGGCCCTTCCATTCAAGCCTAGGGCTCTTCCTGCTGATCCTGGGGCCCTTTACTCTCGTTGCGGGGCCCTTTATTACAGTCCTGCAGCAGGACCCTTTCACAAGTCCTGCAGTGGGCCCCCTTCCTGCCATCTTGGGGCCTCCCCACGGTGGTGGAATGCCAGGGCCCGGTCGCAAGTGTGACCTTTGCGATCCTGGAAGTTCACCCACTGGTGTTAGTAGTTTTTATTTTTTTGGTATTTTAAAGCGGTAGTATCCCGCTTTTTTCACTTTTACCTACAGGTAAGCCTATAATAAGGCTTACCTGTAGGTACAAATAATATCTCCTAAACCGGCACGGTTTAGGAGATATTTACAGTGCGAGCGGCGCATGAGCTCTGAAGGTCCGGGGGGACCTTCAATTAACTTGCCGGGAGCTTGCCGGAAAAATCACTCCCGCGCGCATGCGCGGGAGTGACGTCATCGCGGCTCCGGCCAATCAGCACGCCGGAGCCGTCTCTTCCGGCCAATCAGCGCGCCAGAGCCGCCGAACCCGGAAGAGACGACGAGGGATCATGGCAGCGCCCGCATCGATGTCCGGGGGTCCGTGTCGGGGCTTCGTTTTAAGGTAAGTTACACATAATGGGCTAGTATGCGATGCATACTAGCTCATTATGCCTTTGTCTTGCAGGTTTTTTTTTTTTATTTTATTTTTTATAGGGTTTACAACCGCTTTAATTGCATTATTTTTTATCATTTTATTTTATTTTTTTACAATGTCACTGACTATGACTCTGTCCATTCAGAAAAGGAAGGAGCTGGTAAATTACATATTTACCGACCCCTTCCTGATTCTCTATTGTGACACATCCCCTGCAGCAGTTGGCAGGAGAGGGGAGGCAGCACAGTGCGGGGGGGGGGGGGACCAGGGGAGCACACAGGGGCCCAGAGACAGCAGAACACAAGTGAACTGGATAGGAGGGGAGGCGGGGGCGGGGGCAGCATACAGAGGAACCAATCTCCATTTTCCTCCTGCAGCTACAGGAGGAAAAATGAGGACAGTGATTTCTCTACATGCTGCCTCCCCCCCCCCCTCCTATCCAGGTGTACAGGGGAGCCGTACGGGCCCCCTGGAGCATGGGGCCCGGTTGCAATTGCAACCCCTGTAGTTACGCCCCTGCAATCTGACATTTATTACCCATAGAAAAGTGTTACTGATGGCAGTATGATATGTGGGTGGTTGTGTGCCCCTCTGGCAGCTCTGTCACCCTGTGCCCCAGCCTATGTTTGCTCTGCCTGCTTGGCTTGTTTTTTTTTTTTTTTTTTATAAAAAAAGCCCCAAGTTACGCTTGTTTAAAAAAAAAAAAAAGCTGCTGTGAGCTATATAAATAGCTGGCCGTTGACTAGGCATTTGTTCATGGGAGCTTGGGGACTGACTTTCCGGGAGAAGTAGCCAAACAGTAGTTCAAAAGGAAGTAGGGTTGGAACAGACACTGTGTGGGCCAAAAAAATGTCCTACCATTGTATGTTACTTGCATGCTACATTTTTAAACATTATTCTGGAAAGAAAAGCTACAACTTTACATTTGACCAATATGGGCCCCATATATAAGGTGCACTGTGATATTCCCTGCTGAGCCTTGTGGTGCTCCAGAAGCTAAAGGAACCGCTGATCTGGAAATCTCTATGTCCTTAGAGAAGGCTCCATGCTTTCCCCATCCTGTTCTTTGGTCGTAATTAAAACTCTGACACACCACGTCTCTTGCATTCTCAGTGGGTTGTCCCGAGTCAAGGCCATTGCCTGTTTGTTCTGATCTATCATATGACTTTCCCAGAGAGGGGCACCGACATGTCAGCAGGTTGCAACAGTGCTGGAAGGAAACCAAGTCATCAAACTGCCAAATCTCCAACAGCCCCCAGCATTGTGTCCACCATGGCTCCATTCCCTGACCTCAATCACCAACGCTCTTTATGTTCATTTCAGGCAGCCCTTTATAGCATTGCAGTCTGCTCCTTGTCATTCAGGAACGGACTAACCAAGGCACATTGGCTAGTAGATGGTGTTTGCGTCATGTTGGTATTGCTTTTATGTTTATGCATGCTTGCTGTGTTAACCACTTAAGCCCCGGAGGATTTGGCTGCTAAAGGACCAGGGTTTTTTTTGCGATTTTTTACTGCGTGACTTTAACGGACAATTGCGCGGTCGTGCGACGCTGTACCTAAACGAATTTGACGTCCTTTTTTTCCCACAAACAGAGCTTTCTTTTGGTGGTATTTGATCACCTGTGCGATTTTTTGATCACGCGCTATAAACAAAAAAAAGAGCGTAAATTTTGCAAAAATAATATTTTTCACATTTTCTTATATGAAATTCCCCAAAAAAAATGTAAAAATCAAAATTTTTTAACATTTTTCGGCCAATTTGTTTTATGCTACCTATGTTTGGTAAAAAAAAAATCGCAAAAAGCGTATTTTGATTGGTTTGCGCAAAAGTTATCGCGTTTACTAACAAAGGGAAAGATTTTTGTCATTTTTGGTGTTTTTTTTTTAACGCGTAATGGCGGCGATCTGCGATTTTTTTTCGGTACTGCGACATTGCGGCGGACAGATCGGACCCTTGACTGACATTTTTGACACTTTTGGGGGTACCAGTGACATTACTGCAGTAATCAGTGCTATACATATGCACTGTTACTGCAAAAATGACACTGGCAGGGAAGGGGTTAACTTTATTGGACAGGGAGGGGTTAAGTGTGTCCTAGGGGCGTGATTCTAACTGTGCAGGGACATTCCTATTGGTGTAAAAGCAAAGATCAATGGTCCTACATAGTAGAACGGTCAGATCTTCACTTTTACACAGGGAGAACTGACAGGCAGCTTGTTTACACAAGCCGCTCTGTCTTTCTCCCTTCACCGGAGCGATCGTAGTGTGGCCGGCGGACATCGAGTCCGCCGGTCACACGCACTGACTTGTCTGTGAACGAGCCGCGGCGGGCGCGCGCCTCGGCAGGCACGCGCCCGCCCGCAATAGGCTCGCAAGTCAGTGACAGGCGAGTGACGTATCGATACGTCACTCTGCCTGGCCGGGGCTGACCGCCGCAGTATATAGTCGTGCGGCGGTCGGCAACCGGTTAATCAGTTCTACATACCGTGCATCCGGAAAGTATTCACAGCGCTTCACTTTTTCCACATTTTTTTATGTTACAGCCTTATTCCAAAATGGACTAAATGTATTATTTTCCTCAAAATTCTACAAACAATCATCCCCCATAATGTGATAGAGAATATTAGTGGTTGTGGCGCTGCTTATACTGAGTGTTTTGCACTCAATTTATCGGACTATTAATATTTTGTGTGCATGCACACCAGTGGTGTATTTTGATTTTGTGCTGCCCTAGGCAAGACTAAAATTGGACAACCCCCTTCTATGTAAATTTGCCCCACCCCTTCCGATTTAATGCATGTGACTTCATCCAAAATTTAAGGACTACAAATCCCAGCATGAACCCCTAAGATTTCACAAGAGTGGGGGTGAGAAGGGGGGGAGTGAAAGAGAGAGATTAGAGAGAGGGGAGTGAGAGAGAGAGGGGAGTGAGAGAGAGAGGGGGTGGGAGAGAGAGGGGGTGAGAGAGAGAGGGGGTGGGAGAGAGAGGGGGTGGGAGAGAGAGGGGGTGAGAGAGAGAGGGGTGAGAGAGAGAGAGGGAGGGGGTGAGAGAGAAAGAGGGGGTGAGAGAGAAAGAGGGGGTGAGAGAGAAAGAGGGGGTGAGAGAGAAAGAGGGGGTGAGAGAGAGGGGGGTGGGAGAGAGAGGAGGGGGTGAGAGAGAGAGGAGGGGGTAAGAGAGAGAGGAGGGGGTAAGAGAGCGGAGAGGTGTGAGAGGAAGGGAGAGAGGAGGGTGAGAGAGAGAGAGGGGGGGGGGGTGAAAGAGAGAGAGGGGGGGGGGTGAAGGGGGGTTGAGAGAGAGGGGGTGGGTGGGGGGTTGAGAGAGAGAGGGGGTGGGTGAGGATGGGCTGGGAGAGAGAGGGGGGGTGGGAGACCCCCTCGCCCTGCCTGCAGTCCCTCCTGTGCCCCCCTGTCTGTGGGTAGGTGTATGTGATGCACCTACCTCTCCCCCAGTACTCATCTTCTGGGACCTCGGTCAGCCTGTCTTCCTGTTGATGTCACAGCTGGGAGCGGAGAAATGGTTGGAGAAGAAGTACAGGCTCTGGGAGGCTCCAGGGATGCTGAGCCTGCTGCTGTCCAGGTCAGGGTGGTGGTGGAGGTCTTCTCCTTCCTGGGCTCTCAGTTCTAGCCAGCTTCCGGGGCCGCCAGCTCGCTGTGTAAAGATGCCGTTGCTTAGTAGCAGCAGCTGCTGTTGGCACCGGATTGGCAGATTTAGCTCCACTGCAACCGGACCGGTAGGACTCTCTATGACCAGGGGCTCAACTTGGCAGCTGCTTTGGGCCCCAGAAGCACTAAGCGTGGAGGAGGAGGAAGTTAAATCCTCCTCCGCTTTTAATTTTGTGCAGGGCCAGGGAGTCGTGGCCGTGACCTCGCTGGTTGCTAGACACCAGGCGGCTCTAGAAACCAGTGGCCGGTAGAGTCTCAGGTGGAGGCAGGGGCGGCTTTTTTGCCGCCTCCCTGCAAAGTGCCGCCCTAGGCCAGGATGCAGAACTGATACACACGTCACTTTTGCACTGAGTCACTATTAATGGTTCAAACTGAAAGTTTTATTATTTGTATGCACATGTCACTTTATCACTGAGTAACATAGTATTGGTTTATAAATTGAATTTTGTGCTTTGCATTAAACTATTGGTATAATTTTTATGTATAAGCACGTATTAACATTATGAGCCATAAATTAGGTGTATCAACACATTAAGTATTGCAAAACACCCAGTATAAGCAGCGCCATAACCACTAATATTCTCTATTACGTACACTAACATCTACCCAGGTAGTTGTTTAAGTGTAGGCAGAAGCTTTATTACACATCTTCTGGTTTTCATTGTTAACAGTGTATGTCAGAGCACAAACCAAGCCATGAAGTCACAGGAATTGTCTGTAGACCTCTGAGACAGGGTACAGAAACATGTCTGCAGCATGGAAGGTCCCAATGAGCACAGTGGCCTCCATCATCCGTAAATAGAAGAAGTTTGGAACCACCAGGACTCTTCCTAGAGCAGGCCGCCCAGCCAAACTGAGCAATTGGAGAAAAGGGCCCTGGTCAGGGAGGTGACCAAAAACCTGATGGTCACTCTGACAGAGCTCTAGCGTTTCTCTGTGGAGAGAGGAGAACCTTCCAGAAGAACAACCATCTCTGGCACACTCCACTAATCAGGCCTGTATGGTAGAGTGGCCAGAAGGAAGCCACTCCCCAGAAAAAGGCACATGACAGCCCGCCTGGAGTTTGCCGAAAGGCACCTGAAGGACTCTTAGACCATGAGAAACAAAAATCTCTGGTCTGAAGAAACAAAGATTAAACTCTTTGGCCTGAATGGCAAGCGTCATGTCTGGAGGAAACAAGGCACCACTTATCACTTGGCCAAAATCATCCCTACAGTGAAGCATGGTGGTGGAAGCATCATGCTGTGGGGATGTTTTTCAGTAGCAGGAACTGGGAGACTAGTCAGGATTGAGTGAAACATGAATGCAGCAATGTACAAAGACATCCTTGATGAAAACCTGCTGCAGATCGCTCTGGACCTCACACTGGGGCGAAGGATCATCTTCTAACAGGACAACAACCCTAAGCACCCAGCCGAGATAGCAAAGGAGTGGCTACAGGACAACCTTGTTAATGTCCTTGACTTGCCCAACCAGAGCCCAAACTTGAACCCAATTGAACATCCTTGGAGAGATCTATAAATGGCTGTGCACCAACGCTCCCCACCTGATGGAGCTTGAGAGGTCCTGCAAAGAAAAATGGGAGAAACTGACCAAAAATAGGTGTGCCAAGCTTGTAGCATCATACTCAAAAAGACTTGAGGCTGTAATTGGTGCTTCAACAAAGTACTGAGCAAAGGCTGTGATACTTATGTACATGGGATTTTTTTCCTTTATTATTTTTAATAAATTTGCAAAGATTTCAAACAAACTTGGGATTGATGACACTCATCTCCCAGGAGCCAAAGAGCCGCCAGAAATTATGTACCCCGCTGCGGCGAGGTGAAAAGGAAGAACGATGAGCCCATAGAAAAAAGGTAACTCAGGCAAAGAAAAAGAAAAAAAATGGCCAATGCCTTTTTAACATGCTCACACCCAATTGATAAAGTTGTCCCCAAGCCAAACCGACAGTAATTTCTAACTATCACAAAACTAATATGCAATTCAGGAGCTCTTCATACGTGTTCTGCATCAATGTTGAAAGCAGGTTGCCAAGCGATGGGGATTTTCAGCAGGTCAGCCATGCCGGCCTTTTGTATTGCTCTTAGTACAGGTTTTCTTGGATCGCATTAACCATCAGTTCGAGGTCATTGCAGTGAAGTGTGGTCTGGCATTTCCGGTGACGGGCCCGACGGCTGTTTCCATGGAATGGGGCGATAATTATGCTGGTTTTAGAATTGCAGTTTGTGAATGCATGCTCTGATCCGCAGGTGTTAGAAGGTGGGAATGGAATCACAAGATCCGTCTCTAACACAACCTGGCATCTGACATTTCATATTAGCGATTATTGAGGGCAAGGATGATATTGAAATAATTAGAAGCACTCAGTCATACTCTTGTCCTTGCATGCTCTTTACGCCTATTAAAAGGAAACTCCACCTTTTCTATACTGAAACTTATAGACACTTCCAATAAACTCTTCCATACCCGCCTTATTATATTCCTAACCAAACCAACACTAGAAACTTTCAAGGTGAGCCTGAAGATGGAAAAAAGTAATTCAAATAAATGTAGTCCTTGAACCAATTACCCCACTTCAGCTCTGGAAGTTTTTACCCCCCGTTCCTGACCAGGCAATTTTTTGCGATACTGTACTGCGTTGCTTCAACTGACAACTGCGCAATCGTGTGACGCTGTTCCCCAAAAAAAACGTATGTCCTTTTTTTTTTTTTTTTTTTTGCATAAACAGAGCTTTCTTTTGGTGGTATTTGATCACCTCTGTGGTTTTGATTTTTTGTGCTATAAACCACAAAAGAGCGACAATTTAACCACTTGCCAACCGCCGCAAGTACATTTACTGCGGCGGTCAGACCCACCTGGGCAAAGTGACGTAGTACTACGTCGCTAGCCCAGGAGCCTGTAGGGGGCGAGCGCACGCCGCCGGAGGCGCGCTCCCGCCCCCGCTCGTTCCCCTGCATCCCCACGCGTGTGACCGGCGGGTCCGATGTCCGCCGGTCACTCGCGATCTCCCGGTGGAGAGGGAGAATGGCAGGCGGCTGATGTAAACAAAGCCGCCTGTCATTCTCCCTGGTGTAACTGCAGAGCTCATCCGATCCTGCTATGTAGGATCGTAGGTCTCTGTGGTTACATGAAAAGCCACACCCCTTTACAGTTAGAAGCACGCCCCTAGGGACACATTTAACCCCTGCATCTCTAATAAAGTTAACCCCTTCCCTACCAGTGTAATTTTTACAGTAACAGTGCATATGTATAGCACTGATTACTGCAGTAATGTCACTGGTACCCCCAAAAGTGTCAAAAATGTCAGTCAAGGGTCCGATCTGTCCACCGCAATGTCGCAGTACCGAAAAAAAAATAATAATAGATCGCCACCATTTACCAAAAATCTGTAGCAGAAAACAAATTGGCCTAAAATGTTAAAAAATTTGGATTTTTTGGGGGGGACTTTCATATAAAAAAAAAATGTGAAAAATATTGTTATTTTTTCAAAATTTTCACTCTTTTTTGATTTTTTGATGGCGGTATTTGATCACCTCTGTGGTTTTGATTTTTTGTGCTATAAACCACAAAAGAGCGACAATTTAACCACTTGCCGCCCACCGCAAGTACATTTAAAAAATAATAGATCGCCGCCATTTACCAAAAATCTGTAGCAGAAAACAAATTGGCCTAAAATGTTAAAAAAATTTTTGGGGGGAATTTCATATAAAAAAAGTGAAAAATATTGTTATTTTTTCAAAATTTTCACTCTTTTTTGTTTATAGCGCAAAAAAAAATAAAAAATCGCACAGGTGATCAAATACCACCAAAAGAAAGCTCTGTTTGTGGGGAAAAAAAGGATGTCAATTTAATTTGGGTACAGCGTCGCATGACTGCGCAATTGTTCGTTAAATTAACGCAGTGCCGAATTGAAAAATATGGCCTGGTCAGGAATGGGGTAAAATCTTCCGGTCTTAAAGCGGTTAAAAATACGCTCATTGAGAATTTTTTTGTCAAAGACATGTAGCTAAATAAATTTTGGCCTAAATATATGACAAAAATTGAATATATTGGATATTTTTTAACTGTCAAAGTAGAAAAATATTGTTATTTTTTCAAAATTGTCGCATTTTTTTATTAATATCGCAAAAAATAAAAAATCGCAGAGATGATCAAATACCACCAAAAGAAAGCTCTGTTTGTGGGAAAAAAAGGACGTAAGTTTCGTTTGGGTACGGCATTGCATGACTGCGCAATTGTCAGTTAAGACAATTAACTGGCGTAAGGACGGCGTAAGGACGTAAGACAGCAAAATCCTCCGCTGGTAAAGTGGTTAAACCACAAAAGAGCGACAATTTTGAAAAAAAAAAAAAACATTGTTTTTTTACTTTCTGCTGTAAAACATATCCCAAAAAAAAAATGTAAAAAAAAATCAAATATCTCCATAAAATTAGGCCAATTTATTTTCAGCTACCCCTTGATGTAGGGACGCCACAATCGTGCGAATAGATTCCATTCGGAATTCCTGTACCCGCACAAAGCAGTTTAGCGCCTTAAGGTCCAAAATTGGATGCACCTTGCCTTCCTTCCCGCGAACTGTAAACAGGTTTGAGTAAAAACCTTGAAAACGTTTCGATGTTGGAACTGGAACAATCGCCCCTTGAAGTAACAAGTCTTGCACTGCCCCATAAAGATTCCCTAAGAGATCTGGGGACAAATGCAGGTTGGAAGGGAAGAACCTTTCCGGAGGATATGACTGAAACTCGATCTTGTAGCTGGAGCGAATGACTTTGTGGACCTTCTTTGTCCTGGATCAGGGAGGTCCACGGATCTGGGAACCAGTGAAGACGTCCGCCCCACCCCAGATAAGGGTGAGGGCGTTCCTTAATGCGGAGGAAGACTTGTCCGCAGGTCTGGCAGAACCCGCTTGTGGCTTGTCAGACCAAGACCTCTTAGAACCCCCGGCGGAGCCCCTGAAGGACTTAGACCCCTTGTCTTGAGACCCTGAGGGACGAAAAGGTCGCTTGTGAGCCAAAAAGAAAGGTCCCCGTCTGTGACGGGACTCCTTACCCCTGGAAGCCTGAGGAAGAAGAGTACTCTTTCCCCCCTGTGAGGCCTTTGATGATGTCACCCAAGGAAGCTCCAAGCAGGCGATCCTCCTGACAAATGGAATATCAGGTACGGCCTTCTGGCACTTTTCCACTGCAAGTACCGGCTCGGCTCTACTCGGCCCGGTTTGGTTTTCCACTGCATGGTACGGTGTTGGAACGGTTCGGTACAGTTTGGTACGGTTTGCTTTTCCACTAAAGTAGTAAGTGGGTGGGATAACAACGATTCTCTGACCAATCAGTGGCTAGTAGTGACAAACAGTCAAGGCTGCATGCAAAGGATTGTGGGATATGGTAGCGGTACGGCCCTGTTGGAACCACAACTGAGGTGGTACTGTTTAAGCGAGCCGTACCGTTCGGTTCCATGTAGTGGAAAAGCGCCGCCGTACCGTACCGAACCGTTCCTACACCGTACCATGCAGTACCAGCAGTGGAAAAGCACAAAAGCGAGCCGAACCGTTCGGTTCCCTGCAGTGGAAAAGCGCCGCCGTACCGTACCGAACCGTACCGAACCGTTCCTACACCGTACCATGCGGTACCAGCAGTGGAAAAGCACAAAAGCGAGCCGAACCGTTCGGTTCCATGCAGTGGAAAAGCGCCGCCGTACCGTACCGAACCGTTCCTACACCATACCATGCAGTACCAGCAGTGGAAAAGCACAAAAGCGAGCCGAACCGTTCGGTTCCCTGCAGTGGAAAAGCGCCGCCGTACCGTACCGAACCGTTCCTACACCGTACCATGCGGTACCAGCAGTGGAAAAGCACAAAAGCGAGCCGAACCGTTCAGTTCCCTGCAGTGGAAAAGCGCCGCCGTACCGTACCGAACCGTTCCTACACCGTACCATGCGGTACCATGCAGTGGAAAAGCACAAAAGCGACCTGAACCGTTCGGTTCCATGCAGTGGAAAAGCGCCATTAGAAGCCTGGTCCACAGACCAGCATTTCAGTCAGATAATACGCTGCAGGACCACCGCTGAGACAGACCATCTAGAAATCAAAGGAGCAACATCCAAGGGGCATCAGAGACAAACTGTAGCCCTTGGACCAACTGATCCGCCAGCTCCACTAAGAAAGGGGGGAGCTGTACCCCCTTCAGGTCTCGGCGTAGAAGTTTTGCTCACTCCGTCAGCTTGCGACACCAGGGCAATAGTAAATACCGGTCTAGGTGCCGAACCAGCCACAGTGAACATATGGCGGGTCAAGGCCTCCAGTCGGGTCTGTGAAGACCGGGGACTCTTTAATCGGGATGACAGTGGCTTTATTCAACCTGGAGTCCACTGCAGGAGGAACCGCCCATTTTTTAAGGAGGGACTCATAAGGGTATCGCATTGCAAAACGCTTAGGGATTGCAAAGATGCGTTTCGGGCACCCCCACTGTTTTGTGACAATATTGTCAAAGAAGGCGGGAAAGGGGAACACCTTCGCAGCTTTTGAGGATCTGTGGGTGCCAAAGGTGACCCACGCCTCCGATGTTGCGTTAGTCGCATCCTCCATCTTTAAGGTTTCCCGAACTGATACAATCAGTGCATCCACTAGCGCCTTTTCAAGTGAGGCTAGAGGAACAGAGGAATCATCCTCACTATCTCAGCACACAGACCCCGAAGGGTAACTCGCATCTGCAGCGGCCGAATCAGATTCTGAATCTGATGAGACAGAGGAACAGGTGAAGGCGGGGGACGCTTCTTGCTGACCCAGGACCAAATCAATCTTGGACACCAAGGACCAAGACCGCCGTCAGTGCAGTCAGTTGTTGGGACCCAGGGGGCCCGACAGCCTCAGAGAGGGGATCAGGTGGTGAGTTAAGGCCCGTACACACGTACCGATCGTCGGCATACAAACGTCGGCGGACGAAAGATCGAAAGAGCCGATTGTACGCTTGTTAGTATGGTGCCTCCGACAGCCGTCAGCGCACATTCCGCCGACAAGAGTCTGTCTTGCAAGCATTAAAATTTTTGTATGCCGACACCAGAGCGGCCGATTGTTCGCCAGTCAGTACAGAATTCAGACGACAGACCGCAGATTTGCAAGACTGGGCATGCTCAGAAAAGAAAAAACACAGGGAAAGTTAACCATTACATGACATCACTTCTGCAGTCGGCTGTAGTCGGCGGACAAAATTCTTGTGCTGTCTTTGCACTTTTCAACAGACACCGACAGCCCTGGACAAAAGACGGCCGATCGTTCGCCGACGATCGGTACGTGTGTACGGGCCTTTATGCTCCAGAGACTCCATGAATGGAGAGGGGAACCCACACAAAAGAAGTGTAAAACATTGCAAGGGACACCCTACCCCGCTGTCGGCACCACAAGGCCCAGCACAGAGCACTACCGCTGCAATAGCAGAGAGAGGGAGAGAAAACCCCACAAAAGGACTCCACACCACCGGCCAGGTACTCGCAGCCCGAACCAACTGCACACCATGCAGCGATCAGGAAGAGGAAAATCCATGGATCAGCACTAGAGGCCGAGAAAGGGCTCCCACTGCCGAATCACCGCCCATCTGACTCCAAAAACATGGTTGCCGCTATTTTCAATAGGAAACCATAGGAAAATGGCTGCCGAGGCTATACAAACATATTCACCGATCTGTAGCTTAAGGCCTCTTTCACACGGTCCGCCTCCGTAGGCGGATCCGTGTTGCTCAGCGGGGATCGATCCGCGATCCCCGCTGAGCCGGCGGATGACAGCTCCGTCTCCGCTTGCAGAGCGGAGAGGGAGGTGTCTCAGCCTCCGCTGCCCTCTATGGGGGATCGGATGAGAGCGGACCGCCTGTCCGCTCTCACCCGATCCGATTACTGAACGGATGGAAAAATAGGGTTTCCACTAGTCCAGATTTCACGGACAGGATCGGATACGGACGGCAGCGGAGGTGTCTCCGCTGACACCCGCTGCCCCATAGAGCTGCATGGAGGATCCGATCAGATCCGCCTAAAAAACTGACAGGCGGATCTGATCGG
Organism: Pelophylax lessonae; assembly: GCF_965119305.1. NCBI lineage: Eukaryota > Metazoa > Chordata > Amphibia > Anura > Ranidae > Pelophylax > Pelophylax lessonae. Next base: position 277,815,829 of record NC_138774.1, on the reverse strand, counting down.
ATCGCCCGTGTGAAAGAGCCCTAAAAGTTTTTTGTATTCTGCTACATATTTTTGGTAAATAAAAATCCCGATAAGTGTATATTGATTGGTTTGCACAAAAGTTTTCGCCTATACAAACGAGGGGAAAGATTTATGTCATTTTTATTTTTTTACTAGTAATGGCGGCGATCTGCGATTTTTAGCGGGACTGCGACATTGCGGAGGACAGATCAGACCCCTAACTGACACTTTTGGGGAGACCAGTGACATTACTACAGTAATCAGTGCTAAAAATATGCACTGTTACTTTAATAATGACACTGGCAGGAAAGGGGTTTACACCAGGGGCGATCAAAGGGTTAAATGTGTCCCTAGGGGGTGCTTTCTAACTGTGTGGGGGATGGGCTTGCTGCATGAACACAGAGACCTGTGTTCCTAAATAAGAGGAACACAGGATCCCTGTTTTCATTACTGACAGAACAGCGGTCTGCTGTGTTTACAATGGCAGACCAGCGTTCTGTCTCCACAGGGAGCGATCGCGGGTGCCCCGCAGACATTGCGGCCACCTGACCCGCTGATTGGCTCCCCCAGCAGCCAATAGGCATAAGTGCGCCCCCACTAGCGGTCCCGCAAAGCGACGTACAGGACAGAGCCGACCTGCTGCCGTAAAACTACGGCAGATGGCCGGCAAGTGGTTAAATGTTACAGCAAGTGGGGGGGGAGAGGAACCCTTGCCTGCTGTCATGGGGAAGGAGAGGGGCTCGGGGGGGGGGGGGGTGGTGTGATGGAGTATTTTACACCCTAAATATGGGTTAAACATGTAACAATCTAAAGGTGATCTTAGCCTGTAAAGTGTATATAATCTTTAACAATACATTTCTTCTGCTCTCTTTACTTTACCATTGAAAGTATTTAATTATATCTGTAAGGGCTGTTCATCCAGCCAGAAATTGCATGAGCTGATAGTTTCCTTTGCTTCCTGTTTCCAGTTTCTCAGTTTTCAATTAGCATGGTTCCCTGGTATCTCAGTGTACTACAAGAACCCCCCCCCCCCCCCCCATTATGGAAAGTGAGGCGGGAGTGGTGTTATGTAGTCCTAATACTCCCTGTCCTAGAGTGACAGCGCTGCCCAGTAATGTTGTCACCCTAGGGAAGGAAGTGAGTCAATGGCAGGATTACCAGGTTACAATAAGGAAAAAATTGAGAAAAAAAAAAAAAAAACCGAATGCAGCCACCACATCCAAGGACTGGTAAGCTGTAATATTGTCAAATGTTGCTGTAGGGTTTACATATGCTCTAGGAACGACCATGTGGACAGCATGATGGGGCACTATTCCAATCACTGACACCAATGATGGGGTACTATTCCTCCCACTGACACCAATGATGGGGCACTATTCATACCACTGACAGCAATTATGGGGCACTATTCATACCACTGACACCAATGATGGGGCACTATTCCTCCCACTGACACCAATGATGGGGCACTATTCCTTCCACTGATACCAATGATGGGGCACTATTCCTCCCACTGACACCAATGATGGGGCACTATTCCTCCCACTGACACCAATGATGGGGCACTATTCCTCCCACTGATACCAATGATGGGGCACTATTCCTCCCACTGACACCAATGATGGGGCACTATTCCTTCCACTGATACCAATGATGGGGCACTATTCCTCCCACTGACACCAATGATGGGGCACTATTCCTCCCACTGACACCAATGATGGGGCACTATTCCTTCCACTGATACCAATGATGGGGCACTATTCCTCCCACTGACACCAATGATGGGGCACTATTCCTCCCACTGACACCAATGATGGGGCACTATTCCTTCCACTGATACCAATGATGGGGCACTATTCCTCCCACTGACACCAATGATGGGGCACTATTCCTCCCACTGACACCAATGATGGGGCACTATTCCTTCCACTGATACCAATGATGGAAAACTATTCCTCCCACTGATACCAATGATGGGACACTATTCCTCCCACAGACACCAATGATGGGACACTATTGCTTCCACTGATACCAATGATGGGGCACTATTCCTCCCACTGATACCAATGATGGGGCACTATTCCTCCCACTGACACCAATGATGGGGCACTATTCCTTCCACTGATACCAATGATGGGGCACTATTCCTCCCACTGACACCAATGATGGGGCACTATTCCTCCCACTGACACCAATGATGGGGCACTATTCCTTCCACTGATACCAATGATGGAAAACTATTCCTCCCACTGATACCAATGATGGGACACTATTGCTTCCACTGATACCAATGATGGGACACTATTCCTCCCACTGATACCAATGATGGGGCACTATTCCTCCCACTGACACCAATGATGGGGCACTATTCCTCCCACTGACACCAATGATGGGGCACTATTCCTCCCACTGACACCAATGATGGGGCACTATTCCTCCCACTGATACCAATGATGGGGCACTATTCCTCCCACTGACACCAATGATGGGGCACTATTCCTTCCACTGATACCAATGATGGGGCACTATTCCTCCCACTGACACCAATGATGGGGCACTATTCCTCCCACTGACACCAATGATGGGGCACTATTCCTTCCACTGATACCAATGATGGAAAACTATTCCTCCCACTGATACCAATGATGGGACACTATTGCTTCCACTGATACCAATGATGGGACACTATTCCTCCCACTGATACCAATGATGGGGCACTATTCCTCCCACTGACACCAATGATGGGGCACTATTCCTTCCACTGATACCAATGATGGAAAACTATTCCTCCCACTGATACCAATGATGGGACACTATTGCTTCCACTGATACCAATGATGAGGCACTATTCCTCCCACTGATACCAATGATGGGGCACTATTCCTCCCACTGACACCAATGATGGGGCACTATTCCTTCCACTGATACCAATGATGGGGCACTATTCCTCCCACTGACACCAATGATGGGGCACTATTCCTCCCACTGACACCAATGATGGGGCACTATTCCTTCCACTGATACCAATGATGGAAAACTATTCCTCCCACTGATACCAATGATGGGACACTATTGCTTCCACTGATACCAATGATGGGACACTATTCCTCCCACTGATACCAATGATGGGGCACTATTCCTCCCACTGACACCAATGATGGGGCACTATTCCTCCCACAGACACCAATGATGGGGCACTATTCCTCCCACTGACACCAATGATGGGGCACTATTCCTTCCACTGATACCAATGATGGAAAACTATTCCTCCCACTGACACCAATGATGGGGCACTATTTCTCCCACTGACACCAATGATGGGGCACTATTCCTCCCACTGACACCAATGATGGGGCACTATTCCTTCCACTGATACCAATGATGGAAAACTATTCCTCCCACTGATACCAATGATGGGACACTATTCCTCCCACTGATACCAATGATGGGACACTATTCCTCCCACAGACACCAATGATGGGGCACTATTCCTCCCACTGACACCAATGATGGGGCACTATTCCTTCCACTGATACCAATGATGGAAAACTATTCCTCCCACTGACACCAATGATGGGGCACTATTCCTTCCACTGATACCAATGATGGAGCACTGTTCCTCCAATTGATACCAATGATGGGGTACTATTCCTCCCACTGATACCAATAACGGGGCACTATTCCTCCCACTGATACCAACGATGGGGCACTATTTCTCCCACTGATACCAATGATGGGGCACTATTCCTCCCACTGACACCAATGATGGGGCACTATTCCTCCCACTGATACCAATGATGGGGCACTATTCCTCCCACTGACACCAATGATGGGGCACTATTCCTCCCACTGACACCAATGACGGGGCACTATTCCTCCCACTGACACCAATAACGGGGCACTATTCCTCCCACTGATACCAACGATGGGGCACTATTTCTCCCACTGATACCAATGATGGGGCACTATTCCTCCCACTGACACCAATGATGGGGCACTATTCCTCCTACTGATACCAATGATGGGGCACTATTCCTCCCACTGACACCAATGATGGGGCACTATTCCTTCCACTGATACCAATGATGGGGCACTATTCCTCCCACTGACACCAATGATGGGGCACTATTCCTCCCACTGACACCAATGATGGGGCACTATTCCTTCCACTGATACCAATGATGGAAAACTATTCCTCCCACTGATACCAATGATGGGACACTATTGCTTCCACTGATACCAATGATGGGACACTATTCCTCCCACTGATACCAATGATGGGGCACTATTCCTCCCACTGACACCAATGATGGGGCACTATTCCTCCCACTGACACCAATGATGGGGCACTATTCCTCCCACTGACACCAATGATGGGGCACTATTCCTCCCACTGATACCAATGATGGGGCACTATTCCTCCCACTGACACCAATGATGGGGCACTATTCCTTCCACTGATACCAATGATGGGGCACTATTCCTCCCACTGACACCAATGATGGGGCACTATTCCTCCCACTGACACCAATGATGGGGCACTATTCCTTCCACTGATACCAATGATGGAAAACTATTCCTCCCACTGATACCAATGATGGGACACTATTGCTTCCACTGATACCAATGATGGGACACTATTCCTCCCACTGATACCAATGATGGGGCACTATTCCTCCCACTGACACCAATGATGGGGCACTATTCCTTCCACTGATACCAATGATGGAAAACTATTCCTCCCACTGATACCAATGATGGGACACTATTGCTTCCACTGATACCAATGATGAGGCACTATTCCTCCCACTGATACCAATGATGGGGCACTATTCCTCCCACTGACACCAATGATGGGGCACTATTCCTTCCACTGATACCAATGATGGGGCACTATTCCTCCCACTGACACCAATGATGGGGCACTATTCCTCCCACTGACACCAATGATGGGGCACTATTCCTTCCACTGATACCAATGATGGAAAACTATTCCTCCCACTGATACCAATGATGGGACACTATTGCTTCCACTGATACCAATGATGGGACACTATTCCTCCCACTGATACCAATGATGGGGCACTATTCCTCCCACTGACACCAATGATGGGGCACTATTCCTCCCACAGACACCAATGATGGGGCACTATTCCTCCCACTGACACCAATGATGGGGCACTATTCCTTCCACTGATACCAATGATGGAAAACTATTCCTCCCACTGACACCAATGATGGGGCACTATTTCTCCCACTGACACCAATGATGGGGCACTATTCCTCCCACTGACACCAATGATGGGGCACTATTCCTTCCACTGATACCAATGATGGAAAACTATTCCTCCCACTGATACCAATGATGGGACACTATTCCTCCCACTGATACCAATGATGGGACACTATTCCTCCCACAGACACCAATGATGGGGCACTATTCCTCCCACTGACACCAATGATGGGGCACTATTCCTTCCACTGATACCAATGATGGAAAACTATTCCTCCCACTGACACCAATGATGGGGCACTATTCCTTCCACTGATACCAATGATGGAGCACTGTTCCTCCAATTGATACCAATGATGGGGTACTATTCCTCCCACTGATACCAATAACGGGGCACTATTCCTCCCACTGATACCAACGATGGGGCACTATTTCTCCCACTGATACCAATGATGGGGCACTATTCCTCCCACTGACACCAATGATGGGGCACTATTCCTCCCACTGATACCAATGATGGGGCACTATTCCTCCCACTGACACCAATGATGGGGCACTATTCCTCCCACTGACACCAATGACGGGGCACTATTCCTCCCACTGACACCAATAACGGGGCACTATTCCTCCCACTGATACCAACGATGGGGCACTATTTCTCCCACTGATACCAATGATGGGGCACTATTCCTCCCACTGACACCAATGATGGGGCACTATTCCTCCTACTGATACCAATGATGGGGCACTATTCCTCCCACTGACACCAATGATGGGGCACTATTCCTCCCACTGACACCAATGATGGGACACTATTCCTCCCACTGACACCAATGATGGGACACTATTCCTCCCACTGACACCAATGATGGGACACTATTCCTCCCACTGATACCAATGATGGGGCACTATTGCTTCCACTGATGCCAATGATGGGGCACTATTCCTCCCACTGATACCAATGATGGGACACTATTCCTCGCACTGACACCAATGATGGGGCACAATTCCTCCCACTGATACCAATGATGAGGCACTATTCCTCCCACTGACACCAATGATGGGGCACTATTCCTCCCACTGATACCAATGATGGGGCACTATTCCTCCCACTTGAACCAATGATGGGGCACTATTCCTCCCACTTGAACCAATGATGGGGCACTATTCCTCCCACTGACACCAATGATGGGGCACAATTCCTCCCACTGATACCAATGATGGGGCACTATTCCTCCCACTGACACCAATTATGGGGCACTATTCCTCCCACTGACACCAATGATGGGGCACTATTCCTCCCACTGACACCAATGATGGGGCACTATTCCTTCCACTGATACCAATGATGGGACACTATTCCTCCCACTGATACCAATGATGGGACACTATTCCTCCCACAGACACCAATGATGGGGCACTATTCCTCCCACTGATACCAATGATGGGACACTATTCCTCCCACTGATACCAATGATGGGGCACTATTCCTCCCACAGACACCAATGATGGGGCACTATTTCTCCCACAGACACCAATGATGGGGCACTATTCCTGCCACTTGCACCAATGATGGGGCACCATTCATTCCACCAATACCAAATATGGGACACTTTTTCTCCTCATACTGGCCACTGGCGCTATGTCATTTTTTTTGTTATTTAAATTTGCTCCAGGGTTTATTCTACTCCCAATGGCCACAGTCCGGCCCTCCCCAATGTATGAAGGACAGTAAATTGACCCTTTGCTTAGAAAGTCTGGAGACCCCTTCAGTAGGAGAAAGTCATCTAATGATTGGGTGCTGGGGACAACAGGATCCCCTCCAATTAGTAATAATCCAGGTGCTTTGTGATGCGGATGAGAAAAAAACATAGAAAAATCAGAGTGCTCAAGTAATACAATAGATTTTATCAATTTAAAAATTTATAAAAACAGTTTTATTTGTATTCATTCAATTGGTCTTCAGTTCAGCCAGTACAATGATGTGAAATTGGTCTGTACTCATTTTTTTCGCCGTGACGTCCGAAAGTAGAAATCAGGCTTGCGGTGGGGAGTGTCTGCTCTGTAAGCGGTTGGCTTGAAATCACAAGCTACTTGGGGGAACCAATCTTGGAGTGAAGTTCACTAAGGCCTTGCACACACACAGGCTTCGGCTGCTATAAAAGTGCAGGGTGGACAGCAAACATTTACAAAGCTTTCTACATCTTTTCTTGAACCCTTAAAACACTCTTTAGATCCAGTTTAGGAATATTAAACAAAGATCTGACAAACATTTGAAACAGGCTTTCAGGAAATTTCAATTTATGCTGAAAAACAGTTTGCAGCTTGTCTTAGGAGCTAACACTCACATTAGGCACTAGCAATACCCTTTGCATTTAGCAATCTCTATATGCACTGTGGTTTGACTCCTAAACTACACATTTATTTTCCTAAAGGGATAGTATATGGCACTAGCACATATTGCATACATCACAGCTTGGCAGCGCCACTCATACCTTCCTCTAAATTTAACCACTTCCATACCGGGCCAATTTTGGCACTCAGCTCCTACAAGCAAAAATCTTTTTTTTTTTGCTAAAAAATTACTCAGAACCCCCAAACATTATATAGGTTTATTTAGCCTAGACCAGGGATCTTCAAACTACGGCCTTCCAGCTGTTGCAGAACATCACATCCCATGAGGCATTGTAAAACTCCGACATTCACAGACAAAACTGGGCATGATGGGAATTGTAGTTCCTGAACAGCTGGAGGGCCATAGTTTAAAGACCCCTGGCCTAGAACATGGGTGTCCAACCTTTTGGCTTCTCTGGGCCACATTGAGTGTAGAAAAATTTTCTCGGGCCGCATACAACATATATACCATAGTTAAGGTATACAAGTAATAAAACGCTGCTGTGCCCTTCCCGTGCTGCTATGCCCCCCCAGCACTAACTTAACACAACTAGTGGATGATCCCCTCCGAGGCTGCCTCTGTGGCCGTTCCCCGACTCGACTTCCTTCCCAGCAAAAAATAAATAAAATTTGTCAGGGGGGCAGTGGGCCGCATTGCTTGCAATTTCGGGCCGCATGCAGCCCCCAGGGCCACAGGTTGGACATGCCTGGCCTAGACCCTAGGGCAGTGATGGCGAACCTTGGCACCCCAGATGTTTTGGAACTATATTTCCCATGATGCTCATGCACTCTGCAGTGAGGTTATCCATCATGGGAAATATAGTTCCAAAACATCTGGGGTGCCAAGGTTCGCCATCACTGCCCTAGGGAATAAAATGGTGGTTGTTGCAACTTCTTGTCACACGTATTTTGCGCAGCAATTTTTCAAAAGTGTTTTTTTTTTTTTTGGGAAAAAAAAAAACAAACAAAGTTTTAGGATTTAAAATGTAAAAATTAGCCCGATTTTTTTGTATAATGTAAAAGATGATCTTACGCAGAGTAAATTTTATAGTTAAAATAATGGCGACAAACCAGTTACCCAGTTTGGATACAGAGGAGGTCTTGGGCTGGAATTGTTGCTCCCGTGCTAACGTTCGTGGTGACACCTCACATGTGTGGATTGAAAGCCGTTTACATATGTGGGCGCAAAATACTCATGCGTGCGCGTATGCGGGGATGGGGGCACTTTTAATTTTTTTTTTTTTTTTTTTTATTGTTTATTTTATATTTTTTTTTAATTTTTACACTTTCCCTTCAATTTATTTTTTTATCACTTTTATTTCTTTTACAAGGAATGTACAGATCCCTTGTAATAGGAATAGGGCATGATAAGTCCTCTTTATGGAGAGATCTGGGGACAATAAGACCCCAGATCTCTCCTCCAGACTGGAAAGCCTGAGATCAGGAAAAAAAAAAAAAAAGAAGGATCTTAGCTTTCCAGCTGAGATCACAGCAGTATATACAACTGCCTGGTCGGACGTGATGCCATAACGTCGCACCTGGGCCTCCGAGAGTCATAGAGACTGCCGGGGACCATCTGGTCCTTGGTATTCTCAATGGTGAAACTCCGCCACAAGAGTGAAATTCCGGAGACCACCTGGTCCTCAGTATTCTCTATGCCGCAGGGGTGTCCAAACTACGGCCCTCCAGCTGTTCAGGAACCACAATTCCCATGGGGCATTGTAAATCTCTGACATTCACAGACAAAACTGGGCATGATGGGAATTGTAGTTCCTGAACAGCTGGAGGGCCATAGTTTGGCTGCTCTATGGTGTACTTCCGCCGCCAGCGGATTCCGTCTACGGCTCGCAGATCACACGGGCGAGCCGGTAGAAGCACCGCAGGGGCAGTGGAAGGGAGGGGAGTCCTCTCTCGCCACCTGTAAAAGCAATCAAGCGGCTGAACAGCCGCTATGATTGTTGTTATGGTGCAGGGAATCGCCAGCTTAAGAAAAATGATATCTGAATGATGCCGGCAGCTGCCCCCATCAGTCATATCTCCACTCAAAGCCCAGGACGTCATATGATGTACTGCAGTATGGAAGTGGTTAAAACGTCAACAAAAAAATCCAATGGAACCCTTCACATCAGTGCGCTGTGGGTGCAGAGTGTTTTTTAACAGTCCTGCATGCTGCATCCTTGGTGCGCTGTTCAAAAGCGCACCAGAAACGCATCTTCTAATTAATTCTATAGAAAATGCACCTGCATTGCTGCGTTTTTTCGAGTCGTGTCCAAGTGCATATGGGTCCTTTCACACGAACGATCCGATCCGCCTGTCAGTTTTTTAGGCAGACCTGATCGGATCCTCCATGCATCCCTATGGGGCAGCGGATGTCAGCGGTGACATGTCCGCTGACAACCGCTGCTATCCGATTCCGATCCTTTCCGTGAAATCCGGACGGATGTAAACCCTATTTTCCATCCATCCAGCGGATCAGATCGGATGAGAACGGACAGGCGGTCCGTTCTCATCCGATTTCCCCATAGAGGACAGCGGGGATCTGACAAGTCTGTCTCAGCACACAGAGCAGAGACGGAGCTGTCATCCGCTGCTATCCGATCCTTTCCGTGAATTCCGGACGGATGTAAACCCTTTTTTCCATCCGTCCAGCGGATCAGATCGGATGAGAACGGACAGGCGGCCCGTTCTCATCCGATTCCCCCATAGAGGACAGCGGGGATCTGACACCTCCCTCTCCGCACACAGAGCAGAGACAGAGCTGTCATCCGCTGCTATCCGATCCTTTCCGTGAAATCCGGACGGTTTGTTAACCCTTTTTTCCATCCGTCCAGCGGATGAGAACGGACAGGCAGTCAGTTCTCATCCGATTCCCCCATAGAGGAAGATCTGACACGATCGGATCCTCCATGCATCCCTATGGGGCAGCGGATGTCAGCGGAGACATGTCCACTGACAACCGCTGCTATCCGATTCCGATCCTTTCCGTGAAATCCGGACGGATGTAAACCCTATTTTCCATCCGTACAGCGGATCAGATCGGATGAGAACGGACAGGCGGTCCGTTCTCATCCGATTCCCCCATAGAGGACAGTGAAGATCTGACACTTCCATCTCCGCACACAGAGCAGAGACGGAGCTGGGATCGGAGGATCAATCCCCCGCTGAGCAGCACGGAATCCGACCGTGTGAAAGGGGCCTAACTGTAATCCGGAGTCCAGAATCGCAGCATGCGTTCTTACAGAGCAATGTGAAAGCAGCCTTAAATGTCAGCCTACATAAGGCACAATGAATCTTTCAGGGAAATGTTTTCACAGTGTTTTTATCTTTGATGGGTGAAATTGTCCTTCAAGAGTTACTGCAAAGGTTCTCTGGTCTTGCTTTGGTGGTTTCCAACAAAGCTTCCAAGATTCCATCCCCATACAAAGCGTGCCGGGTTCATCCTACAGCGACGGGAGGTCTCCGCCCTCAGATGTCACTCCAATTCCCTCTGATTGCATAGCAATTAGGAAAAGGAGAAAAGCCATCATCATCTCAGCTACCTTCCTCATTAATGGATAGAACCCAATGATAGTCTTAAAAGTGGAGTCTTCTTTTTTCCACCGTCCAGTACCATCTCTACACCTCGTTGTCAATTCATAGATAATACTGGATTTTTGCAGACACAGTTTTGCACCCTTTAACAGAGTAAATTTTTTCCTCCTTGGGGTAAAAAGCCATCTCTTTGGCCACTGTGCTGACCGTGTCCTCATCGGCCATGAAGCCGCGCTGACGGAGCTCCGCCCTCACGCACATCTTCACATGCTCAAATTCCATTGGGAGGAACGGCACAAAGAAGTCAATCAGGTTTTTCTCAATCAAGCTGCTGTGCCACAAGCCACCTGTAGATGGAGACAACGGGGCATTTGAGAATGAACAAAGCAAATAGGCTTATTCAGCGACTCCGAAGAAGTAATATTACTAATACAGTAGAGGAAACACTGTTAGAATTTAAAGTGGTTGTATACCTACTCTTCTAACTTTTACCTATAGGTAAGCCTTTAATAAGACTTACCTGTAGGTACTGTAAATATCTCCTAAACTTTCACCGTTTAGGAGATACAGTGCCTTGCAAAAGTATTCAGCCCCCTTGAACTTTGCGACCTTTTGCCACATTTCAGCCTTCAAACATGAAGATATAAAACTGTAATTTTTTGTGAAGAATCAACAACAAGTGGGAAACAATCATGAAGTGGAACGAAATTTATTGGATATTTCAAACTTTTTTAACAAATAAAAAACTGAAAAATTGGGCGTGCAAAATTTATTCAGCCCCTTTACTTTCAGTGCAGCAAACTCTCTCCAGAAGTTCAGTGAGGATCTCTGAATGATCCAATGTTGACCTAAATGACTAATGATTAGGGATGCACCGAAATGAAAATTTTGGGCCGAAACCGAAACCGAAAATGCAGGATGCCCTTGGCCGAAAACCGAAACCGAAAATGACTTTTTCCCCCAAATAATTTTAAATTGGATAGAACAGGGGCATACACCAAAAACAGGCAGCGACGTACACCTGTCGCTGCCACCCTGTCACAGTATATGTAGTGATGGGTTGGCAAGAGGTTAATTTAATTACCAATGGTATTTGTATTATGCAGCATGAGGGGTTAATGTATTGCCACTGCTGCATTAGTGACCGACCAGTGGCAGTTAATTAACCCCTTTGTGGTGCCTTAGTGCAACCAGTATCAGTGTTAATTAACACTGGTTGCACGGATACTGGTTGCACTGATACTGGTTGCACTAAGGCACCACAAAGGGGTTAATTAACTGCCACTGGTCGGTCACTAATGCAGCAGTGGCAATACATTAACCCCTCATGCTGCATAATACAAATACCTTTGGTAAGCTTGCCTCAGTGGAAGTGGATGGGTGTTATGTCAGGTAATGGAGTCCGGATGGATGATAGAAAAGTTCACTGAGCGGATTGGCTCCCTGATCGATGACAGAGCTCTTTCTCTGCCTCTGTCTCTCTCTATGTCCAGCACATGTCTCTCTATGTCCAGCACATGTCTCTCTATGTCCAGCACATGTCTCTCTATGTCCAGCACATGTCTCTCTATGTCCAGCACATGAAGAGTGTATCTTGCTCCGCTCGCTCGCTCGGAGCGTCCCCCCTCCCCCCCCTGCACGAGCCTCTCCTGCTGCCGAGAGATAAGACAAGAAAAAAAAGTAAACAATTCTCGAGCGTCTCATGCAAAGGAGGCTTCTCCGTGATGAGATCACAGGAGGGGGATTTCCGCCTGGATAAATCTGATTGGCAAAGACTTAATAATCCTCCAATGAAGTGAGGGAGGGGCGGGTCTACTCGACCACAATGGTTTTCGGAGGAAGAAACTTCATGTACATCTGCCGCTGACAGGGAAGTAAAGTGAAGCTCACAGTTACAACTATTAGCGGCCGCTCGCCCGCCCGGTCTGTTAGTTGATTAATGCACAGATCGCAGTTTCGGCATTTTTAACCCATTTTCGGCCCAAATGGGATAGGCCCATTTTCGGCCGAAAATTTCGGTGGCCGAAATTTCGGTGCATCCCTACTAATGATGATAAATAGAATCCACCTGTGTGTAATCAAGTCTCCGTATAAATGCACCTGCACTGTGATAGTCTCAGAGATCCGTTTAAAGCGCAGAGAGCATCATGAAGAACAAGGAACACACCAGGCAGGTCCAAGATACTGTTGTGGAGAAGTTTAAAGCCAGATTTGGATACAAAAAGATTTCCCAAGCTTTAAACATCCCAAGGAGCACTGTGCAAGCGATAATATTGAAATGGAAGGAGTATCAGACCACTGCAAATCCATGAAGACCTGGCCGTCCCTCTAAACTTTCAGCTCATACAAGGAGAAGACTGATCAGAGATGCAGCCAAGAGGCCCATGATCACTCTGGATGAACTGCAGAGATCTACAGCTGAGGTGGGAGACTCTGTCCATAGGACAACAATCAGTCGTATACTGCACAAATCTGGCCTTTATGGAAGAGTGGCAAGAAGAAAGCCATTTCTTAAAGATATCCATAAAAAGTGTCGTTTAAAGTTTGCCACAAGCCACCTGGGAGACACCAAACATGTGGAAGAAGGTGCTCTGGTCAGATGAAACCAAAATCAAACTTTTTGGCAACAATGCAAAACGTTATGTTTGGCGTAAAAGCAACACAGCTCATCACCCTGAACACACCATCCCCACTGTCAAACATGGTGGTGGCAGCATCATGGTTTGGGCCTGCTTTTCTTCAGCAGGGACAGGGAAGATGGTTAAAATTGATGGGAAGATGGATGGAGCCAAATACAGGACCATTCTGGAAGAAAACCTGATGGAGTCTGCAAAAGACCTGAGACTGGGACGGAGATTTGTCTTCAAACAAGACAATGATCCAAAACATAAAGCAAAATCTACAATGGAATGGTTCACAAATAAACATATCCAGGTGTTAGAATGGCCAAGTCAAAGTCCAGACCTGAATCCAATCGAGAATCTGTGGAAAGAACTGAAAACTGCTGTTCACAAACGCTCTCCATCCAACCTCACTGAGCTTGAGCTGTTTTGCAAGGAGGAATGGGCAAAAATTTCAGTCTCTCGATGTGCAAAACTGATAGAGACATACCCCAAGCGACTTACTGCTGTAATCGCAGCAAAAGGTGGCGCTACAAAGTATTAACTTAAGGGGGCTGAATAATTTTGCACGCCCAATTTTTCAGTTTTTTATTTGTTAAAAAAGTTTGAAATATCCAATAAATTTCGTTCCACTTCATGATGGTGTCCCACTTGTTGTTGATTCTTTACAAAAAATTACAGTTTTATATCTTTATGTTTGAAGCCTGAAATGTGGCAAAAGGTCGCAAAGTTCAAGGGGACCGAATACTTTCACAAAGCACTGTGTATGTTGGGTTTTTTTTTTGTAATCCCACACCGCTTCTTTAAGAATACTTAGAGTTTTTTTCCACTTTACCTTCGGCTTTTATACTCACCATCCTTGGAGTTGAAGGCTTGGAGGGATAAATAGTGTTCCACATCACTCAGCTTGATATCCTCTCTCTTCTTCCCCGCCTTCCAGAAATCCAAGGCCAACTTTGAGATGTACTCCCCTCCAGAGTTACTGAAGCAAAGAAAAACACAAGTAAAGCACTGGGAATATGCGAAAACTGGATACCAGTATAAAGTAAGGGCATTTCTCTGCAGCGGCAAGAGCTATGCTGTTAAAAAGGTCAGTCCACCTAAACTGAACATTGTAGGTATAGGTAGAGCCTGATGGTTTAAAAAATTGCAGCCCGGGGGCCGGATGTGGCCCTTTGCTTGCCTTTATCTGGCCCTTGGGTCACTACTCTGCCAGCGACACCAATAAGAGGGCACTATTCCCCCTACAAACACTATCAACGGTGCACTATTTTACCAACTGACACCAAAGATGGGGCAACATTTTCACTACTGGCTCCATCAATAGGGCACTATTCCACCAACTGACCCCAATGATGGGGCACTATTCCACCAACTGACCCCAATGATGGGGCACTATTCCACCAACTGACCCCAATGATGGGGCACTATTCCACCAACTGACCCCAATGATGGGGCACTATTCCACCAACTGACCCCAATGATGGGGCACTATTCCACCAACTGACCCCAATGATGGGGCACTATTCCACCAACTGACCCCAATGATGGGGCACTATTCCACCAACTGACCCCAATGATGGGGCACTATTCCACCAACTGACCCCAATGATGGGGCACTATTCCACCAACTGACCCCAATGATGGGGCACTATTCCACCAACTGACCCCAATGATGGGGCACTATTCCACCAACTGACCCCAATGATGGGGCACTATTCCACCAACTGACCCCAATGATGGGGCACTATTCCACCAACTGACCCTAATGATGGGGCGTTATTCCACCACCTGCCATTATTCCATTCCTACTACTGACACCACCAATGGGACACTATTCCATCAACTGATCCCAATGATGGGGCATTATTCCACCACCTGACATCAATGATAGGGCACTACTGACACCATCAATTGGGCACTATTCAAAACGACACCAATGATGGGGGCACTATTCCACTAACTGACACCAAGGATAGGGCACTTTTCCATCAACTGACACCAATGATGGGGCACCATTCTTACTACTGGCATCATCAATGGGGCATTATTCCACCAACTGACATCAATGATGGGGCACCATACTGACACCATCAACGGTGTACTATACCACCAACTGACACCAATGATGGACATCACTCCTACTACTGGCATCACCAATGATGGGGCACTATTCTTACTACTGGCATCATCAATGGGGCACTATTCCACCAACTGACATCAATGATGGGGCACCATTCCCCCTACTGACACCATCAATTGGGCACTATTCAAAACGACACCAATGATGGGGGCACTATTCCACTAACTGACACCAAGGATAGGGCACTTTTCCATCAACTGACACCAATGATGGGGCACCATTCTTACTACTGGCATCATCAATGGGGCATTATTCCACCAACTGACATCAATGATGGGGCACCATACTGACACCATCAACGGTGTACTATACCACCAACTGACACCAATGATGGACATCACTCCTACTACTGGCATCACCAATGATGGGGCACTATTCTTACTACTGGCATCATCAATGGGGCACTATTCCACCAACTGACATCAATGATGGGGCACCATTCCCCCTACTGACACCATCAATTGGGCACTATTCAAAACGACACCAATGATGGGGGCACTATTCCACTAACTGACACCAAGGATAGGGCACTTTTCCATCAACTGACACCAATGATGGGGCACCATTCTTACTACTGGCATCATCAATGGGGCACTATTCCACCAACTGACCCCAATGATGGGGCACTATTCCACCAACTGACACCAATGATGGGGCATTATTCCAACACCTGACATCAATGATGGGGCACCATTCCCCCTACTGACACCATCAATTGGGCACTATTCAAAACGACACCAATGATGGGGGCACTATTCCACTAACTGACACCAAGGATAGGGCACTTTTCCATCAACTGACACCAATGATGGGGCACCATTCTTACTACTGGCATCATCAATGGGGCACTATTCCACCAACTGACCCCAATGATGGGGCACTATTCCACCAACTGACACCAATGATGGGGCATTATTCCAACACCTGACATCAATGATGGGGCACCATTCCCCCTACTGACACCATCAATTGGGCACTATTCAAAACGACACCAATGATGGGGGCACTATTCCACCAACTGACAACAAGGATAGGGCACTTTTCCGTCAACTGACACCAATGATGGGGCACTATTCCCCCTACTGACACCATCAACGGCGCACTATTCCACCAACTGACACCAATGATGGGCATCATTCCTACTACTGGCATCACCAATAATGGGGCACTATTCCACTAACAATGATGGGGCACCATTCCTACTACTGGCATCATCAATTGGGCACTATTCCACCAACTGACATCAATGATGGGGCACCATCCCCCCTACTGACACTATCAACGGCGCACTATTCCACCAACTGACACCAATGATGGGCATCAATCCTACTACTGGCATCACCAATGATGGGGCACTATTCCACTAACTGACACCAATGATGGGGCACCATTCCACTAACTGATACCAATAATGGGGCACCATTCCACTAACTGACACCAATGATGGGGCACTATTCCACTAACTGATACCAATGATGGGGCACCATTCCCCCTACTGACACCATCAATTGGGCACTATTCAAAACGACACCAATGATGGGGGCACTATTCCACTAACTGACACCAAGGATAGGGCACTTTTCCATCAACTGACACCAATGATGGGGCACCATTCTTACTACTGGCATCATCAATGGGGCACTATTCCACCAACTGACATCAATGATGGGGCACCATTCCCCCTACTGACACCATCAATTGGGCACTATTCAAAACGACACCAATGATGGGGGCACTATTCCACCAACTGACACCAAGGATAGGGCACTTTTCCATCAACTGACACCAATGATGGGGCACCATTCCTACTACTGGCATCATCAATGGGGCACTATTCCACCAACTGACATCAATGATGGGGCACCATTCCCCCTACTGATACCATCAACGGCGCACTATTCCACCAACTGACACCAATGATGGGCATCATTCCTACTACTGGCATCACCAATGATGGGGCACTATTCCACTAACTCACACCAATGATGGGGCACTATTCCACTAGCTGACACCAATGATGGGGCACTATTCCACTAGCTGATACCAATGATGGGGCACTATTCCACTAACTGACACCAATGATGGGGCACTATTCCACTAACTGACACCAATGATGGGGCACTATTCCACTAACTGATACCAATGATGGGGCACTATTCCACTAACTGACACCAATGATGGGGCACTATTCCACTAACTGACACCAATGATGGGGCAATATTCCACTAACTGATACCAATGATGGGGCACTATTCCCCCTACTGACACCATCAATGCCGCACTATTCCACCACTGTGTGTTTTTTTTTTTTTTTAAAGCAGAGACCCTTGATCAGGGATCGCCAAACTACGGCCCTGCAGCTGTTGCGGAACTACACATCCCATGAGGCATGGTAAAACTCTGATATTCACAGACATGACTAGGCATGATGGGAATTGTAGTTCCTGAACAACTGGAGGGCCGTAGTTTGGGAATCCCTGCCCTAGAGAATAAAATAATAATTGTTGCAATATTTTATGTCACACGGTATTTGCGCAGCAGTCTTTCAAAACCATTTTTTTGGGGGGGGGAAAATTACACTTCAATTAATTAAAAAAAAAAACAGTAAAAGTAGCCTAATTTTTTTGATGATGTTACGCCAAGAGTCGTGATCTTTATTCTAAGCAAAAAAATCCCTATTATCGTGCAGCTCTACAATTTTAACAGCGGCTGTGCACTTACCTGAGGAAAATGAAGATGGCCTTGGTGTAGGAGACGCCATCAATATGCTCATAATAATCGAGGAACGGCTTTATGGAGTCCATCAGGCCAGGCTGCATCTTGTCTACCTCGTCAAATATGAAGATGGATCGCCCACAGGCCGACACGTTCCCTCGGATCCAACTCTGTAACTGGTCCTAGAAAACCACAACCATGAAAAAAAAAAAAAAAAGGAGCATTAAAAAGATACGTCAGCAGCCGGCTACAGCGAGCGAGTGAGCGCCATCACCAGGCCATCCTGCTGTGTTACAAGTCTTTTTTATTTATATTTTTTTCTAGTAGTATGAATTATCGTCCAAAACCATTTACGGATTCGCCCTTACGGTACAGCGGAAGAGGCGTCCCCCCCCCCCCCCCCACCCGGTTCCCCACTTACCGGATCTGCCAGCAGCGGGGAAAGCAATCCGGTCCCCGCTCCTCACAGGCAGGAAGTCGAGTGAGGGCAAGATGGCCCACACTCCACTCCATGGTCTTGGAGGACCGGAGCAACGCCAAACGTCATTGCCTAGCAACCGGTTTAAAGGGCCGATTTTTTTTTCTTTTTTAGTGTAGTTGTGAGGTGTGAGGTCTTTTTAACCTCTTGCCGACCGCGGCACGACTATTTACCTCGGCAGTCAGCCCCTCACAGGCAAAGCGACGTAGGGCTACATCGCTAGCCTGTGAGGCTCTAGGGGGCGAGCGGGTGCGCGTTCACGCCCCCTCCCGTGCGTGTGAGCGGCGGACCCGATGTCCGCCGGTCACTCGCGATCGTCGGTTACACCGGGAGAAAGGCAGGCGGCTAATGTAAACAAAGCAGTCTGTCATTCTCCCCTGTGTAACAGCAGAGATCATACGGTCCTGCTATGTAGGATCGTATTTCTCTGCAGTTACACACACAGCCACATCCAATCACAGTTAGAAGCACGCCCCTAGGGACACAATAAAGTTAACCCCTTCCCTGCATATGTATAGCACTGATTACTGTAGTAATGACACTGGTACCCCCAAAAGTGTCAAAAAATGTCAGTCAAGGGTCCGATCTGTCCGCCGCAATGTCGCAGTCCCGAAAAAAAAAAAAAAATAAATAAAAAAATCGCAGATCGCCGCCATTACTCGTTAAAAAAAAAAAAAAAAAAAACAACAAAAATGACAAAAAAATTTCCCTTAGTTAGTAAAACGCAATAACTTTTGCGCAAACCAATCAAAATACGCTTTTTGTGATTTTTTTTTACCAAACATATGTAGCATAAAACAAATTGGCTGAAAATGTTAAAAAATTTAGATTTTTACATTTTTTTTTTTTTAGGAATTTCATATAAAAAAATTGAAAAATATTGTTATTTTTGCAAAATTGTCGCTATTTTTTTGTTTATAGCGTATGATCAAAAAATCGCACAGGTGATCAAATACCACCAAAAGAAAGCTCTGTTTGTGGGAAAAAAAGGACGTCAATTTGGGTACAGCGTCGCACGACCGCGCAATTGTCCGTTAAAGTCACGCAGTGCCGAATCGCAAAATAGGCCCTGTCCAGGAAGGGGGTAAAATCTTCCGGGGCTTAAAGAGGTTGTAAACTTGTTTAAAAATTTTTTTTTTTTTTTTTACAACCTGCAAGAGAAAGACATAATGAGCTAGTATGCATCGCATACTAGCTCATTATGAAATACTTACCTTAGAACGAGCCCCCGCCGTGCCGCTCTCTTACCTGTATGACGGGCGACATGACATGTCGCTCGTCTTCCGGGATCGCGGCATCCGGTCATCTGATTGGCCGGAGCCGCGGTGACGTCACTCCCGCGCACGCGCGCGGGAGCCGACGGTCACGGCACGGGGCTCTGAAGGAACGGCACGATCAGCCGTTCCTTCAGAGCGCATGCGCCAGTGACGTCACTGGCTGCATTAAAGGTAAATATCTCCTAAACCGTACATGTTTAGGAGATATTTACAGTACCTATAGGTAAGCCTTAACATAGGCTTACCTATAGGTACAACATCCTGAGGAGGGTTTACTTCCTCTTTAAGTGGTTAAACCCCAGATCTCACAATAAAGAGGTCCTGTCATGCCTTTTTCTATTACAAGGGATTTTTACATTCTTAACCACTTCCATACAGAGCAGTTAGACCCCCTTCCTGCCCAGACCAATTTTCAGCTTTCAGCACTCTAAGTCCCCGTTCACACTAAGGCGACCTGGTCGCCTCACAGGTCGCCGTAGGTCGCCTCCCATAGGGAAGCTGCGGACCCGTTCTAATAGGAGCGACACAAGTCGCTCCGACTTAGAAAAAGGGTCCGGAGCTTCTTTGGGGCGACCAGGAGGCGACCGCCATAGACTTCAATGTTATGAAGTCTGTGGCGGCCGCTCCGAGGTCGCGGTGCGAAGTAGCGTCGCCCCTATGTGAACGAGGCCTCACACTTTGAATGACAATTGCTCAGCCATGCTCCACTGCAACCAAACAACATTTTTATCATTTTTTTTACACAAATAGAGCTTTCTTTTGGTGGTATTTGATCACAACTGGGGGTTTTTTTTATTTTTTCGTGATATAAGCAAAAAAAGAGCAAACATTTTGGAAAAAAAAAAACACACTTTTTTTAGTTTCTATTATAAAATTTTGCAAAAAATTAATTTTTCCTCATACATTTTGGGCCAAAATTTATACTGCGACATATCTCTGGTAAAATCAACCCAAATTAGTGTATATTATTTAGTCTGTGTGAAAGTTATTGAGTCTAGAAGCTATGGTACCAATTACTGAAAATTGATCACACCAGATGTACTGACGGCCTATCTCCTTTCTTGAGGCCCTGAAATGTCAGGACAGTACAAATACCCCCCAAATGACCCCTTTTTTGTAAAAGTAGACAGTCCAAGGTATTTAGTAAGAGGCATGGTGAGTTTTTTTAAGTTATTTTTTCCCATAATTCTTGGGAAAATTAAGAAAACATTTTTTTTCCCACAAAGTTGTCAATTTATAAGCTATTTCTAACACATAGCAAACATGACACCCCAAAATACATTCTGCTACTCCTTCTGAGTATGGTGATACCACATGTGTGAGACTTTTACACAGCCTGGCCACAAAAAGAGACTCCAAATCCAAGTAGCACCTTCAGGCGTTCTAGGAGCATAAATACATCTAGAACTTTCTTACTACCTATCACATTTTTGAAGGCCCTAGAGCAACAAGACAATGGAAAGTCCACAAAATGACCCCATTTTGGAAAGCAAACACTCCAACTTATATTCTATGAGGCAATATGGGTCGTTTGAACGTGTCATTTTTTTCCACAAGTTTTTGGAAAATGTGGGAAAAAATGAAAACCTATTTTTTTTTTTTTTTTACACAAAGTTGTCAATTTATAGGATATTTCTAACACATAGCATGTACACATCAAAAATGACACCCCAAAATACATTCTGCTACTCCTCCTGAGTATGGTGATACCACATGTTGGACTTTTACACAGCCTGGCCACAAAAAGAGACCCCAAATCCAAGTAGCACCTTCAGGCGTTCTAGGAGCATAAATACACATACATGGCCATACATGTTCAATTCTCTGTTAGATTTACCACAAACCACATAATATAGAGGTCAAAGCTAAAACAACACTTTCACTTGTATCCAATTAGGCAGGCCTTTGAACTACATAGTTGAAGGTAAATTTCAAAAACATTGTGCAGAATATTTTAAGAAAATTGTATTATGTTTGGCCAGCCTTAGTGAACAAACAGCATCATGAAGGCCAAGGAACACACCAGACAGGTCAGGGATAAAGTTGTGGAGAAGTATAAAGCAGGGTTAGGTTATAAAAAAATATCCCAAGCTTTGAACATCTCATGGAGCACTGTTCAATCCATTATTGGATCAATGGAAAGAGTATGGCACGACTGCAAACCTACCAAGACATGGCCGTCCACCTAAACTGACCGGCCGGGCAAGGAGAGCATTCATCAGAGAAGCAGCCAAGAGGCTCATGGTAACTCTGGAGGAGCTGCAGAGATCCACAGCTCAGGTGGGAGAATCTGTCCACAGGACAACTATTAGTCGTGCGCTCCACAAATCTGCCCTTTATGGAAGAATGACAAAAAGAAAGCCATTGGTGAAAGAAAGCCATAAGAAGTCTGCAGTTTGTGAGAAGCCATGTGGGGGACACAGCAAACATGTGGAAGAAGGTGACTCTGGTTAGATGAGACCAAAATTGAACTTTTTGGCCTAAAAGCAAAACTCTATGTGTGGGGGAAAACTAACACTGCACATCACCCTGAACACACCATCCCCACTGTGAAACATGGTGGTGGCAGCATCATGTTGTGGGGATGCTTTTCTTCAGCAGGGACAGGGAAGCTGGTCAGAGTTGATTAGAAGATGGATGGAGGGCAATCTTAGAAGAAAACCTGGTAGATTCTGCAAAAGACTTGAGACTGGGGCGGAGGTTCACCTTCCAACAGGACAACGACCCAAAACATACAGCCAGAGCTACAATGGAATGGTTTTGATCAAAGCATATTCATGTGTTAGAATGGCCCAGTCACAGTCCAGACCTAAATCCAATTGAGAATCTGTGGCAAAACTTGAAAATTGCTGATAACAGACTTTCTCCATCCAATCTGACGAAGCTTGAGATGTTTTGCAAAGAAGAATGGACAAAAATGTCCCTCTCTAGATGGGCAAAGCTGGTAGAGACATCCCCAAAAAGACTTGCAGCTGTAATTGGAGTGAAAGGCGGTTCTACAAAGTATTGACTTTGGGGGGTGAATACAAATGCAGCCACACTTTTCACATATTTGTAAAAAAATTTGAAAACCATTTATCATTTTCCTTCCACTTCACAATTATGTGCCACTTTGTGTCGGTCTATCACATAAAACCCAGATAAAATACATTTACAGACAGCGGAAGCCGATGGGCGGGTGCGGGGTACTCGATGTCCTCCAGCACCCTACAATCATCAGGCAGAGAGACAGAACTGCTCTCTGCTTATGTAAACAAAGCAGATTTCCATTCTGACAGGGGGGACAGGATGGAGTTTGTGTCCCTGCAAAGCAGGGAATAAATTCCATATCTTCCCCTAGTAAAAGCACCTCACACAGAAAAACACTGGCTAGGAACACAGTTAACCCCTGGATTGCCCCTAATGTTAACCACTTAACTATTTTGCGATTCGGCACTGCGTGATTTTAACGGACAATTGCGCAGTCGTGCGATGCCGTACCCAAATAAAATTTACGTCCTTTTTTTCCCACAAACAGAGCTTTCTTTTGGTGGTATTTGATCACCTGTGCGGTTTTTACTTTTTGCGCTATAAACAAAAAAAGAGCGACAATTTTGAAAAAAACAACAATATTTTTCACATTTTTTTTTTTATATGAGATTCCCCCCAAAAAAATGTAAAAATCAAAATTTTTTAACATTTTAGGCCAATTTGTTTTCTGCTACATATGTTTGGTAAAAAAAAAAAAAAAACCTTAGTTACTTACCGGTGACGGTATTTCTAAGAGCCTTTCAGGACAGCACCTGGAGAGAGCGCAGCTCCACCCAATCCACAGGAAACACTGCAAATAAAAACTCCTCCTCTTCCACCATGCCTCAGTCATAGAGTAGCCTCCGACATGCTGGAAAACAAACTACCACAGGTTAAACATTTACAAATTATATTATAAACAAAACCAAGGGGGGGTAGCTGCTGCTGTCCTGAAAGGCTCTTAGAAATACCGTCACCGGTAAGTAACTAAGGTTTTCTCAGATCGCCTTTCAGGACAGCACCTGGAGAGGATAAGCGAGTAACTTACACTTAGGGTGGGACCACTGCCTGCAGAACTTTTCTGCCGAAGGCTTGATCCTGAGCTGACAACAAGTCCAACCTGTAATGTCTAATAAAGGTTGAATAGCTGGACCAGGTAGCTGCCTTGCAGATTTGATCAGGCGAAGCACCGGCCCTTTCAGCCCATGAGGTTGCCACAGACCTTGTAGAATGCGCCAAGATGCCTTCTGGAGGTTCTTCTTCTTGAGCTACATAAGCCTGTTCAATTGCCCATCTGAGCCATTTGCCTAAAGTGCTCTTTGATGCTTTTTCTCCTATACGGGACCCTGAGAAGATGACAAATAATGCATTTGTCTTTCTAAATTCCTTAGTTACCAGGAGGAACTGAAGTAAGCATCTCCTCACATCCAAGGTATGAAAGGATTCTTCCCGAGTATTACTAGGAGTTGAGGAGAAAGTTGGTAAGACAATTTCTTGTGATCTATGAAAAGATGAAGCAATCTTTGGAAGAAAGGCTGGGTCCGTTCTTAGGACTACTCGATCTGCAAAAATTGTCAAAAAAGGGTCTGAAATTGAGAGGGCCTGGATCTCACTGATCCTCCTGGCCGAGGTAATTGCTATCAAAAAGATAGTTTTCAAAACTAAATTCTTCAGGGAAGCCTCTTTTAAAGGTTCAAAAGGAAACTTAGTCAGACCTTGTAACACAATGGTCAAATCCCATTTGGGAAATACTTTAAGGGCTATTGGCCTATTGCGGGCTAATGCCTTGAAAAAACGAATGATTAGAGTCTCTTGGGACAAAGTCTTTTCGAAAAAAACTGAAAGTGCCGCTACTTGCGTCTTTAAAGTACTTGCTGCTAGTCCTTTCTCCATTCCCTCATGGAGGAACTCAAGCACTGAAATTAAATTTTTTAATTCAAAATTTTTGCTGGAACACCAAAAGTTGTATTTTCTCCAGACTTTCAAGTAAATATCCCTGGTCACCTTCTTCCTGCTGGAGAGAAGGGTGGAGATAACTTTTTCTGACAGGCCTCTGGCTCTCAAGATGTCTTCTTCAGTAACCACGCTGTCAGTTGTAAGCGGTCCAGTTCTGGGTACACTAGGTTCCCCTGTGTCAAAAGATCTCTCCTGTACGGAAGTTTCCAGGGAGGTTCTGAGGCAAGATTCAGCAGGAGGGCGAACCAAGGTCTCTTTGGCCAGTAAGGTGTAATCAGAATCAAGTTGGTCTTTTCTTCCCTGAACTTTTTGAGAACCAACGGAATCAGTTGGAATGGAGGGAACGCGTAAGACAAACGGAAGTCCCATGGATGGGCTAGAGCATCCAAGCCCCAGTCCTGATCCTCCCTGTGTAGGGAAAAGAATCTTTGGACTTTGGTGTTCTGTTGACAAGCGAACAAATCTATTTGGGGAAGACCACAGACTTCCACGATCTGCATAAATACTTCTTGATTCAGACTCCATTCTGATTCCAACACCTTTTTCCTGCTCAGCAGATCTGCTAGAAGGTTTTGTGACCCCTTCAGATGCACCGCTGTCAGAGAGGCTAGATTTTTCTCCGCCCAGGAGAGTAGCTGTATTGCCAGATCTGATAGCTGTCTGCTTCTTGTGCCTCCTTGCTTTGACACGTAGGCCACTGCTGTCATGTTGTCCGACAGAACTTGCACATGATGGCCCCTGACTGTCTGTTGAAAGGACCAAAGACCCAAAAGGATGGCTTTCAACTCCCGCCAGTTGGAGGATTTCCTGGACTCTGCTTTGGACCATGTCCCTTGCATCGTCCGGCCTTCCAGGTGGGCTCCCCAACCCCACGAACTGGCATCCGTCGTCAGACGTTTGTTCGTCTGGAAAGTCCATTGCAGACCTTCTTCCAGATTTCTGGAATTCCTCCACCACCACAGAGATCTCTTTGCTTTCGTGGAGATTCTGATGGATTTCTCCAGATGTTCCGGGTATGACCAACTCTGCAGAATGTCTCTCTGGAGAAGATGGGAATGCAGTCTTGCCCACTGTACTGCAGGGATAGCGGCTGTGAGCAAGCCCAAAGCTGCCATGGCCGACCTGACAGTAACCTGATGATTGGTTTGTAATCGAGCAACTGCGTTCTGAGTCTTCTCGATCTTTTCTTGAGGTAGAAACACCTTCTGGAGGACCGAATCTATTCTGTATCCCAGAAATTTTATCTGCTGAGATGGAATCAAGCTGGATTTCTCCAAATCCATGAGCCACCCCAGACTCTCTAGGTGGTCCTGAGTCTCCTGAAGGTGTACCAACGCCTGGCCCTTGGACTCTGCAAAAATTAGCAGATCGTCCAGGTAAGGGACAATTGAAATACCCCTCAGCCTTAATGGCTCTAGGGCATCCGCCATTACCTTGGTAAACACCCTTGGAGAAGATGAGAGGCCAAAGGGGAGGGCCCTGAACTGCAGATGCCAGACCGATTCCCCGAGATTGACCGCCAGCCTTAGGAATTTCTGGCACTCCTGATTTATTGGGATGTGCAGGTAAGCGTCCCTCAGATCCAAGGATGCCATGAAACAGTTTGGGGACAACAGTTTGGTCACTGAATAAATGGTGTCCATCCTGAAGTGCTTGTACCGAATTGATCTGTTTAGGATTTTCAAATTTAGGATCATTCGGTACTTGCCTGAGGGTTTTTTCACTAGAAAGATCTGAGAATAAAACCCACGGCCTTGTTGCCCCTCGGGGACTTGGATAATCACTTCCTGTTGAATCAGCTCTTGTAAAAGAGACATCATTGAGGAAGCCTCTTCCGGATCCCTTGGAAGGGGAGTAACATGGAATCTGCTTGGAGGTGTCTCCGAAAACTCCAGTTTGTATCCTTGAGCCACTATATTCTTTACAAAGGGGCTTGCGGATACGTCTTCCCAACGTGGGAGGAACCATAACAGCCTTCCTCCCACTGGAAGACTGTTGTCACTTGCTTTTATTGGCCTGGTCAGGTGGTCTAAAGAGGACTCCACCTTTCCCTTTGCCTTTATGGGAGGTCCATCTTGATCTCTGATCTTGTTCACGACCTCTGTTGGTTTGTTGAACAGAACAAAATCTCTTCTTAGGAGGCGATTTCTTTTTTGACGGAAAGGCTTTCTTCTTATCCGCCGTTCTGTCAAGAATTGCTTCCAATTCAGGCCCGAAAAGCAAGTCACCGGCAAAAGGTAAACCACAGAGTTTCACCTTAGAAGCTGAATCACCTGTCCAGGTTTTCAACCAGACCGCCCTCCTGGCAGAGTTGACAAGGGCTGCTGACCTGGCAGACATTTTGATAGACTCAGCAGAAGCATCGGCCATATATTTTACTGCCTTTAGGAGCAGCGGAAATGAATCCAGGAGATCTTTCCTTGCTGTTCCAGCCTCCACATGCCCTTTAAGTTGTTCGAGCCAGCACTCAAGATTTCTGGCTACCACCGTGGAGGCCATGGCCGGCTTAAGGCTGGACGTAGAGGAGTCCCAAGCCTTTTTAAGGAGAGAATCTGCCCTTTTATCCATGGTGTCTTTCAGAACACCCATGTCTTCGAACGCCAAATCCGTGCGGCGAGACACCTGAGAAAAAGCAGCATCCACTCTGGGCTTTTTGTTCCATAGGTGAGCCGTATCCTCTTCAAACGGAAATCTCCTTCTTAGGGATTTAGAGAAAAAAGGGGCCCTCTCTGGGTCCTTCCACTCTTTTTCAATAGATTCAGTAAGGACTTTATGAACAGGAAAAACCCTGCGCTTTGTCTGTTCAAGGCCCTGGTACATTCTGTCATGAAGTGAAACTTGCACCTTTTCTTCTGCGATTTCCAACGTGGTGTAAATCGCTTTCAGCAACTCATCAACCTCTTCCAAGGATAATTTGTATCTGGAAGAACTAGCCACCTCTTCCTTCTCTTCCTCCTCTGAATCCCTGATGGAACAGAGAGCACTCTCCCCCTCATCTTCTGAATCACTTGACACTGCAGAGTTAGAAGTAGACGGCTGGGAAGATGTACCACCCGTTTGTTGGGAATCTGATAGAACTTGTGGCGTCCTGGATAACAGGGAACGAACTGAGGACAGGGTGTCTGTGAGTTCTTTAAATGAAGATATGAATTCATTATTCTGCTGACTAGACTCTTCCTTCACAAGGTCAGCAATACATGTTTTACAAAGTGGCTTCACCCAGGAATCTCTGAGTGGATTCTTGCATGAAGGGCATTTCCTTGATGCTGGGGCTCTTGTCTTCACTGTGGCTTTAACCTAGTAAAAGAAAAAGCCACCATGAAAGCCCAATAACCACAAATAAAAGAAAACCACCACCTAGTGATTTCTTGCAAGGGAGAAAATCGTGACCCACACCAAAAAGGATCAGAAGAAAAGACTCCCAGATGCATATATATCCTGTTAGACTGGGAACAGTTACTCAGTCTACAGGGCAGGCTCCAAAGGAGGAAGGAAGAAACCCCACAATAAAAGCTCACACAGTAAAGAAAAAAGAGGCACCACTGCACCTCTCCTACCTGAGCTTGGCCGGCGCTGGCGGTGCCTGCTTCCACCGTCGCTGCAGACTTTTCCTCCATGTTGTTGAAAAGCGCAGCTTGCTGGCAGATCTCTCCATTTAAATACCGCTTCCCGCGTCCTCCTCTGTGGACCGGAAGCGGAAGCGCCGACCTCGTGACCTGCCTCTGACCCCTGCGTGTACTGCGGTTGGAGCAAACGCCGCCACGCCCCCACCGGAAGTCCCGTCCACCGGAAGTGACGCCGCGCGTCCCTGGGATCAGAGTCCGAAAGTGCGGGAGATTCAAATGCCAAAAGCGGCTCCCCGCCCGCCGACCGGCCGAAGCGCGGATCTCTGACGCCCGGACCGGATCCTCCGATGGGTTTCAGCTCCCCTGAGCGAACGAGGTGAGAGGCTCCGGAGCGTACCCCCTTTGACACTCCAGGGAGGGGAGCTGGGATGGTCTCCATGCTGAAACAGCAAACACAAAACTGGGCAATAAATCCTTCTCTCCCCCTGGAGAGAGTGCAGCCCTTTCCACATAGCTCCTGCAATGCTTCCACCATGGCGGAGGAAACACAAATGACTGAGGCATGGTGGAAGAGGAGGAGTTTTTATTTGCAGTGTTTCCTGTGGATTGGGTGGAGCTGCGCTCTCTCCAGGTGCTGTCCTGAAAGGCGATCTGAGAAAAATCGCAATAAGCGTATTTTGATTGGTTTGCGCAAAAGTTATTGGGTTTACTAACTAAGGGAAAGATTTATGTCTTTTTTTTTTTTTTTTTTTTAAAACTAGTAATAGCGGCGATCTGCGATTTTTCTTGCGGGACTGCGACATCGCGGCGGACAGATCGGACCCCTGACTAACATTTTAGACACTTTTGGGGTTACCAGTGACATTACTACAGTAACCAGTGCTATACATATGCACTGTTACTGTAAAATTGACACTGGCAGGGAAGGGGTTAACTTTATTAGTGATCAAGGGGTTTAGTGTGTCCCCAGGGGCGTGATTCTAACTGTAAAGGGGCGTGGCTTGTGATGTAACCACAGAGACGTACGATCCTGCATAGCAGGATCGTATGATCTCTGCAGTTACACCAGGGAGAATGACAGACGGCTTTGTTTACATCAGCCGCCTGTCTTTCTCCCTTTCAAGTGATCACGAGTGACCGGCGGACATCGGAGCCGCCGGTCACTCGCGCGGCCATATCAGGGAATGAGCGGGAGCACGCCTCCGGCGGTGCGAGCTCGCCCCCTAGAGGCTCGTGGGCGAGCGACATAGCCCTACGTCGGTTTGCCTGTACAGGCTTGACTGCCGCAGTAAACAGTCGTGCGGCGGTCGGCAAGCGGTTAACCCCTCCCGTGCTAGTGTCATTAGTACACTGACAGTGTATACAGTGGGTACGGAAAGTATTCAGACCCCCTTAAATTTTTCACTCTTTCTTATATTGCAGCCATTTGCTAAAATCATTTAAGTTCATTCTTCTTCCTCGTGAATGTACACATAGCACCCCATACTGACAGAAAAACACAGAATTGTTGACATTGTTGCAGATTTATTAAAAAAGAAAAACTGAAATATCACATGGTCCTAAGTATTCAGACCCTTTGCTGTGACAATCATATATTTAACTCAGGTGCTTTCCATTTCTTCTGATCATCCTTGAGATGGTTCTACACCTTCATTTGAGTCCAGCTGTGTTTGATTATACTGATTGGACTTGATTAGGAAAGCCACACACCTGTCTATATAAGACCTTCCAGATCACAATGCATGTCAGAGCAAATGAGAATCATGAGGTCAAAGGAACTGCCTGAAGAGCTCAGAGACAGAATTGTGGCAAGGCACAGATCTGGCCAAGGTTACAAAAAGATTTCTGCTGCACTTAAGGTTCCTAAGAGCACAGTGGCCTCCATAATCCTCAAATGGAAGACGTTTGGGATGACCAGAACCCTTCCTAGAGCTGGCCGTCCGGCCAAACTGAGCTATCGGGGGAGAAGAGCCTTGGTGAGAGAGGTAAAGAAGAACCCAAAGATCACTGTGGCTGAGCTCCAGAGATGCAGTCAGGAGATGGGAGAAAGTTGTAGAAAGTCAACCATCACTGCAGCCCTCCACCAGTCGGGGCTTTATGGCAGAGTGGCCCGACGGAAGCCTCTCCTCAGTGTAAGACACATGAAAGCCCACATGGAGTTTGCTAAAAAACACCTGAAGGACTCCAAGATGGTGAGAAATAAGATTCTCTGGTCTGATGAGACCAAAATAGAACTTTTTGGCCTTAATTCTAGCGGTATGTGTGGAGAAAACCAGGCACTGCTCATCACCTGTCCAATACAGTCCCAACAGTGAAGCATGGTGGTGGCAGCATCATGCTGTGGGGGTGTTTTTCAGCTGCAGGGACAGGACGACTGGTTGCAATCGAGGGAAAGATGAATGCGGCCAAGTACAGGGATATCCTGGACAAAAACCTTCTCCAGAGTGCTCTGGACCTCAGACTGGGCCGAAGGTTTACCTTCCAACAAGACAATGACCCTAAGCACACAGCTAAAATAACGAAGGAGTGGCTTCACAACAACTCCGTGACTGTTCTTGAATGGCCCAGCCAGAGCCCTGACTTAAACCCAATTGAGCATCTCTGGAGAGACCTAAAAATGGCTGTCCACCAATGTTTACCATCCAACCTGACAGAACTGGAGAGGATCTGCAAGGAGGAATGGCAGAGGATCCCCAAATCCAGGTGTGAAAGACTTGTTGCATCTTTCCCAAAAAGACTCCTGGCTGTATTAGATCAAAAGGGGGCTTCTACTAAATACTGAGCAAAGGGTCTGAATACTTAGGACCATGTGATATTTCAGTTTTTCTTTTTTAATAAATCTGCAACAATGTCAACAATTCTGTGTTTTTCTGTCAGTATGGGGTGCTATGTGTACATTCATGAGGAAGAAGAATGAACCTAAATGATTTTAGCAAATGGCTGCAATATAACAAAGAGTGAAAAATTTAAGGGGGTCTGAATACTTTCCGTACCCACTGTATATCTAGCACTGATCACAGAATTTGTGTCACTGGTCCACAAAAAGTGTCAGTTAGTGTCAGAATGTCTGCTGCAACATCGCAATTCTGCTTTAAGACGCTGATCGCCGCAATTACTAGTAAAAAAAAAAAAAATATCCCATAGTTCGTAGACGCTATAACTTTTGTACAAACCAATCAATATACGCTTATTTGGATTTTTTTTTTTTACCAAAAATATGTAGCAGAATACATACTGGCCTAAATTAATGAAGAAATTAGATTTTTTTGAATTTTGTGTTTTAGAGCACAACGTTTTTTTTTTTCTTTTTCCCATAATTGTCGGCATTTTTTGGTTTATAGCGCAAAAATAAAAAATAAAAATACCGCCAAAAGAACGCACTATTTGTGGGAAAAAAAGAACATGCATTTTATTTGGGTACAGCGTCGCACAACTGCGCAATTGTCAATTAAAGGAACGCAAAAAATGGCCTGGTTATGAAGGGGGGGGGGGGTGAATCTTCCAGAGATCTAGGCCTGGCCTGTGATTGGACAGCAATAATGTCTTGCCGGTGGATCACAGTATAAGCCCTCCTTCACACTGAGGGCGGGTTTGAAATCGTTCAAACCCGCTTGCCAGTGCGAGTTCGGGAGGCGATTTGGAAGACATTTATGGGGGTTCCTGCACGGATGTCGATTGAAATTGCCCCCGCCGACGTTACCAAAAGTAGTGCAGAAACGACTTTTGGGAATCGGTGCGGCAGTGATTTGGACGGTGCCGTTGCGTGAAGTAGGCTCCAATTTGGCATGCGATTTGATGTCAAATCGCAATGTCAAATCGGCCCTATGTGAACGGGGACTAAATGAATGAAATAACGGAATTTTTGTAAAATCTTACCGTAAAATTCCTTTCTCTGAGTCCTCCGACAGTCGCCGCCACTTCATAATCTTCACTAATGGGTGAAGATTATGAAGTGGCGGCAACTGTCGGAGGACGTAAGAGAAAAATACCGTATTCTTTGTTCTCTTTTACCTTGTAAGCATCTATCCGGTTAGCGTGTGGAAAGTGCAGGGTGGCCACAAACTGATGTACGTGTTTACTCTTCAGGCCCTCGGGATATATATGGCGGGCCAGGATTTGGCTGACGTAGTTCTTGCCGGTACCAGTCCAGCCGTGAAAGGAAAGTATCAGAGGTTTCTTAGGGTTTCTGTTCTCCAAAAATTTCGGCACTGCCTTTAAGATCACCCGCTTGGCCATGTGCTGCCCGAAGATTTTCTCATCAAACTCGATCTGCAAAGCTGGAAGAAAGCATAGAGGGTACAAGGAACCATCAGTGCGCCCATTTACAGCTTATCAAATGCCAATACCGATCATTTCTAGGCATATAGCTAAATTAACAGATGAAGTACGAGGTTTCTTCAAAAAGTTTCCACCCTTTTTTTTGCTTCTCCTCTGACATATAATACATTACCAAAAGTATTGGGACGCCTGCCTTTACACACACATGAACTTTAATGGCATCCCAGTCTTAGTCCGTAGGGTTCAATATTGAGTTGGCCCAACATTTGCAGCTATAACAGCTTCAACTCTTCTGTCCACAAGATTTAGGAGTGTGTCTATGGGAATGTTTCACCATTCTTCCAGAAGCGCATTTGTGAGGTCAGGCGCTGATGTTGGACGGGAAGACCTGGCTCGCAGTCTCCACTCTAATTCTTTCCAAAGGTATTCTATTGGGTTGAGCTCAGGACTAGGTGCAGGCCAGTCAAGTTCCTCCACCCCAAACTCACTCATCCATATCTTTATGGACCTTGCTTTGTGCACTGGTCCAAATCATTTGGTGGAGGAGGGGATTATGGTGTGGGGTTGTTTTTCAGGGGTTGGGCTTGGCCCCTTAGTTCCAGTGAAGGGAACTATTAAGGCGTCAGCATACCAATACATTTTGGACAATTTCATGCTCCCAACTTTGTGGGAACAGTTTGGGGATGGCCCCCTCATGTTCCATCATGCCCACCAGTGCCCAAAGCAAGGTCCATAAAGACACGGATGAGTGAGTTTGGGGTGGAGGAACATGACTGGCCTGCACAGAGTCCTGACCTTAACCCGATAGAACACCTTTGGGATGAATTAGAGCACAGACTGTGAAATATCAGTGCCTGACCTCACAAATGCGCTTCTGGAAGAAAGGTCAAACATTCCCATAGACACACTCCTAAACCTTGTGGACAGCCTTCCCAGAGGGGTTGAGTCCTGACCTCAACCTGATAGAACACCTTTGGGATGAATTAGAGCACAGAGTGCAAGCCAGGCCATACCTATAGGTATAATATAGGTTTAATATAGGCTTACCTATAGGTACTGTAAATATCTCCTAAACATGCACAGTTTAGGAGATATTTAGTTTGCATGCAGCCAGTGACATCACTGGCGCATGCGCGCTGAAGGAACGGCCGCTCGTGCCGTTCCTTCAGAGCCCCGTGCCGTTACCGTCGGCTCCAGAGCGCATGCGCGGGAATGACGTCATCGCGGCTCCAGCCAATCAGATGCCCGGATGCCGCAAACCCGGAAAAAGGGTGACAGAACATGTCGCCCATGCACAGGTAAGCGGTCGGCACTGTGGGGGCTTCGTTCTTAGGTAAGTATTTCATAATGAGCTAGTATGCGATGCATACTAGCTCATTATGTGTTTTTCTTTCAGGTGTTGGTTTTTAAAAAAAAATCTGAGGTTTACAACCTCTTTAAGACGTCAGCATACCAAGACATTTTGGACAATTTCATGCTCCCAACTTTGTGGGAACAGTTTGGGGTTGGCCCCTTCATGTTCCAACATGACTGCGCATCAGTGCACAAAGCAAGGTAGGCAAAAGACACGGATGAGCGAGTTTGGGGTGGAGGAACATGACTGGCCTGCACAGAGTCCTGACCTCAACCTGATAGAACACCTTTGGGATGAATTCGAGAGGAGACTGCGAGCCAGGCCTTCTCCAATATCAGTGCCTGATCTCACAAATGCACTTCTGGAAGAATGGCCAACCATTCCCATAGACACACTCCTAAACCTTGTGGACAGCCTTACCACTTCTGAAGTTGAAGTTGTTATAGCTGCAAAGGGTGGGCCAACTCAATATTGAACCCTACGGACTAAGACTGGGATGCCATTAAAGTTTTTGAAATATTTCATGCTCCCAACTTTATGGGAACAGTTTGGGGATGGCCCCTTCCAGTTCCAACATGACTGCACACCAGTGCACAAAGCAGGGTCCATAAACACATGGATGAGCTTGACTGGCCTGCACAGAGTCCTGACCTCAACCCCATAGAAGACCTTTGGGATGACTTAGAGCGGACAGAGGCCATATTCTTTATTAAAACTTGACCTACATACTACACCATGAGCTTCCTCTACTCTTTTATGGCTTCATGGAACTATTGCATGCCTGAGAGGAAAAACTTTACGCACCAGTCCTTCCTGAAACACAGTGGAGAAAGACCCGGATATCTAAAGAGAGCGGGGAGACGAAAGTTGGGCTAGATACTGGAGATTCCCTGGAGTTACCACTTGCTTATGCGAGACCCCAAGGGGTCATCTGGTAAGTGAGTAGGACACCTGGTGGCGGATTCCTTTACTTGAATGTGTCTAAGGATGGACCTTTCTGAATACTGAGCACTACAGTCACTTTGAATTGGTTTTGCTGCACAAATCGCACTTGCACATTTTTGAAAGGACTTTAACCACTTGCCGACCGCTCACTGTGCCTCTACTGCGGCACGGTGGCTCGTTCCCGTCCAGCGACGTAGACCTGCGTCGCTGGACTCCTCCCCTTGTGGGTGGCGCTTGCGCGCCGCCGGAGGCTCGCTCACCGCTGCTCTTCCCCGATCGTCGGGGAATCGAGTTTGGAGATCCGCCCGCTTGTGTAAACACAAGCGGGTGGATCTCCTAAGTGACAAGGAGTAACAGATTGCAGGGTTCAGCATAGCTGAACCTGCGATCTGTCCCTGTGTCACTCAGTCACCTCCCCCCACACACGTTAGTAAGCACCAGGCATACATTAACCCCTCCCTCTCCAATAAAATTAACCCCTTCCCTGCCAGTGTCATTTTTACAGTAACAGTGCATATTTTTAGCACTGATTACTGTAGTAATGTCACTAGTACCCCCAAAAGTGTCAAAAATGTCAGTCAAGGGTCCGATCTGTCTGCCACAATGTCGCAGTCCCGCAAAAAAAAAAATGCAGATCGCCGCCATTACTCGTTAAAAAAAAAAAACACCAAAAATGACAAAAAACTTTCCCTTAGTTAGTAAACGCAATAACTTTTGCGCAAACCAATCAAAATACGCTTATTGTGATTTTTTTTTAACCAAACATATGTAGCAGAAAACAAATAGGCCAAAAATTTAAATTTTTGGGGGGGGGGAATTTCATACAAAAAAAATGTGAAAAATATTGTTGTTTTTTCAAAATTTACGCTCTTTTTTTGTTTATAGCGCAAAAAGTAAAAATCGCAGAGGTGATCAAATACCACCAAAAGAAAGCTCTGTTTGTGGGAAAAAAAGGATGTCAATTTTGTTTGGGTACGGCGTCGTACGACCGCGCAATTGTCAGTTAAAGTCGCACAGCGCCGAATCGCAAAAAGTGGCCTGGACGTAAGACAGCAAAATCCTCCGGTGGTAAAGTGGTTAAAGAGGACCTGTTATACTTACTTCTATTACAAGGGATGTTTACATTCCATGTAATAGGAATAAAAATTATCAATTTTTTTTTTTTTTTAAACTGTGTATAAATAAAAAAATAAATAAATAAAATAAATAGGAGGAAAAAAAGAAATTTAAAGCGCCCCGCCCCTGTTAGCTCGCACGCAGAAGCGAACGCATACGCAAGTCCCGCCCACATATGTAAACGGTGTTCAAACCACACATGTGAGGTATCGCCGCGTTCGTTAGAGCGAGAGCAATAATTCTAGCCCTAGACCTCCTCTGTAACTCCAAGCTGGTAACCTGTACAAATTTTATAAAATGAGGATTTTTAACCACTTTACGACCAGCGACGTAGACCTACGTCGGCTGACTTTGCGTGGTTTTACCGGGGTGATGCCTCTAGCTAGAGGCATCATTTTTATTTTTACTGTTTTATAGAGCCGGCGGTCGGCTTTCCGGCGGTAATGACCGATGCGGCTCAGGAGCTGCTCGATCGTTACCCCGACGTCCCCCCCCCCCCTCCCGCGGCTCTGCCCGGGTCTCCCGTCCCACCGGTAGACCCGAGCAACCAGCCAGCGCATCCACCGGCTGGATGGAGTCCCGATCTAAGCCGGAAGCGGCTTCAATCGGGTCTCCGATGACATAACCCGGAGGCGGCCGTCCATGACGTCACTTCCGGGTTACTCGGCTGCTAAAGGCGGCAGATTAAAAAAGTGAGTGTATTCAAAAGTGCTGTTTTCGGTGTTTTGAATACATGTAAGTGTAGTGGAGGGGTTTGGGGTCTTTTAAACCCCCGATCCCTCCATAAAGAGTACCTGTCACTGCATATTTCTGTCACAAGGAATGTTTACATTGCTTGTGACAGCAATAAAAGTGATCAGATTTTTTTTTTTTTTTTTTTTTAACATTTTTTTTTACATTTGTTAACAGTATTTTTTGCTAGAAAACTACTTAAAACCCCCAAACATATATATTTTTTAGCAAAGACTCTGGAGAATAAAATGTCGGTCATTGCAAAATTTTTTGTCACGCGGTATTTGCGCAACGGTCTTTAAAACGCCATTTTTTTGGGAAAAGATTTTAAAAATCACATTTCACTGCAT
This sequence comes from Pelophylax lessonae, assembly GCF_965119305.1. Lineage (NCBI taxonomy): Eukaryota > Metazoa > Chordata > Amphibia > Anura > Ranidae > Pelophylax > Pelophylax lessonae. Next base: position 277,778,131 of record NC_138774.1, on the reverse strand, counting down.
TTAAAAAATACTAAACAGTAAAGTTAGCCCATTTTTTTTGTATATTGTGAAAGATGATGTCACGCCGCGTAAATAGATACCAAATATGTTACGGTTTAAAATTGCGCCCCCCCGTGGGATGGCGACAAACTACGGTCAATAGAGATCTCAATCTGCGACGCTTAAAATTTATTTAACGGTTACCAGTTTAGAGTTAGAGTGTAGCACTTTTTTTTAATTATTGCCCACGCTCTGGCGATCGCGGTGATACCTCACATGTGTGGTTTGAACAGCGATTTCATTCGCGGCTAGACTTCCGTATACGTTTTTTTTTTTGTGCGCGAGCTAACGGTGACGAGGGCGGCGAAATTTTTTTTTTTCCTAATTATTTTTTCTTTTTTTTTTAACTTTATTACAGGTTTTTAAAAAAAACAAAAATCTGATCACTTTTATTGCTGTCACAAGCAATGTAAACATCCCTTGTGACACCAATATGTAGTGACCGTTACTTTTTATGGAGGGATCGAGGGTCTAAAAGACCCCAAACCCCTCCACTACACTTCCTTGTATGCAAAACGCCAAAAACTGCATTTTTGCATACAGCCGTTTTTCAAATTTGCTGCATTTTGCAGCACAGTAACCCGGAAGTGACGTCATGGACGCCGCCTCCGGGTTACGTCATCGGAGACCCGATCGAAGCCGTTTCCGGCATTCATCGGGACTCCATCCAGCCGGCGGACGTGCCGGCTGGGTGCTCGGAGCCCCGAGCAAAGCCACGGAAGGCAGCAGGAGGGGGGGGGGGGACGTCCCCTCCCGCCCCCCCGGGTAACGATCGAGCCGCATCGGTCGTTACCGACGGAAAGCCGACCGTCGGCTTCAAACAACGGTACCGGGATGGTGCCTCTAGCTAGAGACATCATCCTGGTATAACCACGCAAAGTCAGCCGACGTAGGTCTACGTGGCTAGACATTAAGTGGTTAAAATAAAAAACATAAATAAATAAATAAATAGAAAAAAAAAAAAAATGTTGACGTCGCCGTTAGCTCACGCACAAAAGAAAACGTATACGGAAATCGCTGTTCAAACCACACATGTGAGGTATCGCCGCGATCGCCAGAGCGTGGGCAATAATTAAAAAAAAAAAAAAAAAAGAGCTACTCTCTAACTCTAAACTGGTAACCGTTAAAAAATTTTTAAAGCGTCGCCTATGGAAATTTCTATTGACCGTAGTTTGTCGCTATTCCGCGGGTGTGCGCAATTTTAAACCGTAACATGTTGGGTATTTATTTCCTCGGCGTGACATCATCTTTCACAATATACAAAAAAAAATATGGGCTAATTTTACTAGTTTTTTTTTAAATGCAGTGAAATGGGTTTTTTTTTGTAATTTTTCAAAAAAAAAAATGGCGTTTGAAAGACCGCTACGCAAATACCGCGTGACAAAAAATATTGCAATGACCGCCATTTTATTCTCCAGAGTCTTTGCTAAAGAAATATATATATATCTTTAGCAAAGACTCTGGAGAATAAAATGGCGGTCATTGCAATATTTTTTTATATATAATGTTTGGGGGTTTTAAGTAGTTTTTTTAGCAAAAAAATACTGATTTTGACTTTTTGTAAACAAAAAAATGTCAAAAATAGGCCTGGTCTTAAAATGGTTAAGTTTTGTCGCCATTCCGCGAGCGTGCGCAATTTTGAAGCGTGGCATGTTGGGTATCTGTTTACTCGGCTTAACATTACCTTTCACATTATGGAAAAAAATTGGGCTAATTTTACTGATTTATTTTTTTTAATTAAAAAAAGTGAATTAAAAAAAAAAAAAATAAATAAACAAATAAAAAATTGCGTTTGGAAGACCGCTGTACAAATACGGTGTGATAAAAAATATTGCAAAGATCTCCATTTTATTCTCTAGGGTCTCCACTAAAATATATATATAAAATCATTTTTTTTTTGCAAGAAAACTACGTAGAACATTATATATATATATATATATATATATATATATATATAATGTTCTACGTAGTTTTCTTGCAAAAAAAAATGATTTTAGCTTGTAAACACCAAGTGTCAAAAATAGGCCTGGTCTTAAGGTGGTGGGGGGGGGTTGCCTTCTGTGTCCCATTGGGGAGATTTTCCTTTACTTCCTGTTCCATAGCCAAAGCAGGAAGTGGGAGGACACCCCTGCAAAGTGAGGGAATCCCTGGTTGTCACCAGAACTAGTGTCCCCGTTGGAAGATTTCTCCTCTGTTCCTGTTCTGGTGACAACTTGGGATTTTATTCAAAACTAAACTAAAAAAAAAGAAGCCCTGCCATTAGTTCTACTTATATTCTGAGCCAATCAGGAAGGCCCTGCCCTCCATAGCTGATTGTAATGTGTATGGGCAGCTCCAATTAGATTGTAAAGCACTCAGGCACCATGCAAAAGCTCTCTGCATCCATGCTGGGATTTGTAGTCCTCACCTGTGACATTGATGGCCCCCTCCAGCCTGCACTGATCCGGGTTATACCAGTGCAGCCCATAGTAGGTGAGCACTCCTGTGATTATGGTCCCGAAGGCCATGGAAATCGGCTCCACACATCGGGCTGTGAGTGGCAGCAACGACAACCAGATCACCACCCCGACCACTTTCATTTCACCCACCAAACTGTGCACAGGGCGGGCCTCCCAGCCGTCCAACCAGCAACTTCCGGGGCTCAGGACACAGCGGCGGCCATCTTAACTGAGGGCAAACAGCTATTTTTCTTTTTTATTTCCATAAATTGTTTTCTCCCCAGTATGTGTCAGAAATCTCAGACGTGCTCAGTGTTGTATCCCCAGATCAGGTTATCTGTGATAACAGCACTTCTCGGTGCTCAGGACACAGCGGCGGCCATCTTTACTGAGGGCAAACAGTTCTTTTTCTTTTTTTCCCATAAATTGTTTTCTCCCCAGTATGTGTCAGAATTCTCAGTATTATCTCCCCAGATCGGACTTTCTGTGATAACAGCACTTCTCTTCCCAACTGGAACATCCAATGCTGGCAGGTGTGCAATGTTAACCACTTGCCTGCTGGGCATTTATACCCCCCTTCCTGCCCGGGCCAATTCTCAGCTTTCAGCGCTGTCACGCTTTGAATGACAATTGCGCGCCATGCAACATTGTACCCAAATGAAATTTGTTATCTTTTTTTTTTCTCCCACACAGATAGCGCTTTCTTTTGGTGTTATTTAATCATGGTTGGGGTTTTTTATTTTTTGCTAATCGAACAAAAGACGACTGAAAATGTTGAAAAAAAAAGGAAAAAACAAAAACAAAACATTTTTCATAGCTTGTTATAAAATTTTGATGAGGCTGCATGGATAGGCACTGATGGACACTGATAAGGCGGTACTGATGGGCACTGATAGGCAGTACTAATAGACACTGATAAGGCGGTACTGATGGGCACTGATAAGGCGGTACTGATGGGCACTGATAAGGCGTTACTGATGGACACTGATAAGGCGTTACTGATGGGCACTGATAAGGCGGTACTGATGGGCACTGATAAGGCGGTACTGAAAGGCAGTGATAAGTCGGTACTGATGGGCATTGATAAGGCGGTACTGATGGGCACTGATAAAGCAGTACCTATGGGCACTGAAAAGGCTGCACTGATGGGCACTGATAAGGCGGCACTGATGGGCACTGATAAGGCGGTACTGATGGGCACTGATAGGCTGCACTGATGGGCACTGATAAGGCGGTACTGATGGGCACTGATAAGGCAGCACTGGAGGGCACCTATAGGTGGCATTGATAGGTGGCACTGATATGCAGCACTGATGATGAGGCACTGATAGGTGGCACTGGTGGGCTTTGATAGGTGGAATTGGTGGGCACTAGTAGGTGGCACTAATTTGCAGTGGTAGGTGGCACTGATTTGCAGCTGTGGGCACAGATGAGGCAGCAGTAGCTCTCTCGTTTCGGGGCCGATGTCCCTCTGACAGAAGCTATTGATCAGCTTTACTTTTCCTCCTCATGTGAGTGTAGCACCCTCCATCCTCATGTGAGTGTAGCACCCTCCATCCTCATGTGAGTGTAGCACCCTCCATCCTCATGTGAGTGTAGCACCCTCCTTCCTCATTTGAGTGTAGCACCCTCCATCCTCATGTGAGTGTAGCACCCTCCATCCTCATGTGAGTGTAGCACCCTCCTTCCTCATGTGAGTGTAGCACCCTCCATCCTCATGTGAGTGTAGCACCCTCCTTCCTCATGTGAGTGTAGCACCCTCCTTCCTCATGTGAGTGTAGCACCCTCCATCCTCATGTGAGTGTAGCACCTTCCTAGGTAGGTGCTAGGTAAAAGCATTTGTTGCTTCATCTGCTTATCAGGGGAGCCTGCTCTTTAGTTAGGCCTGCTCTCTGTAGTCAGTGTGTATTTATCTGGTCTGAGGGAGTGTCCTCACTACGTGTATATTCATCTGGTCTGAGGGAGTGTCCCCACTGCATCCAATAGGGAGGCCTGTTGGACAGTGGAGGAAACCTGGCCAATGATACACAGGCTTTTGTAACCGTCCCAGTGGGTTGGCACCTGGAGAGGCGCATCATGGGATTGGAAACGAAAGCCGAGAGCACAGGTGACAGGGTGTCTTTGGGTGGGAAGCCAGGTCCCAGGAGGAGGGTGACGGCTGTCTCTCCTCCTGTCAGAGAAGAAAGTGGTCACAGGCAGTCGGCCTGGTGAGCCAGAGAAGTCCTGAGGATACTGACAGTGGAGCTGAAGGCAGAGCTACCTGAGGAAAAACAGTGTCCGTGAGTACCAGGGGGCCTGCCAAGGGGTCTGCCCAGGAAGGGGGACCACTCCAGTGGGGTCAGTGGACAGAAGGTCAGCGCACACAGTCAGTGAGAAAGGGGGTGTCAAGTTAGACCCTGAAGAGTAAACTACCGAATAGTTCGCCTTTCAATTCTTCACTTCAGTGGCGGGGTGAAGCAGTGGCCTTGCCGCACTCAATGCAGATATAAGTCCTCAACATTGTGCATAGTTGCCAAGTTGGAGTATCCCACTCATCCCTTCTCCCATCCAAGTTACAATAAAATACAAAAAAAAAACAACTCCCCCTGGACGGTTTACTGAGTGAGCCAAGGACTTAAAGCGCTAAGGATTTACAAGCTGTTGCTATGGGTAACCCAGGGGAATATGATCTAAGCAGCTCCCAGGGGGGCAGTGCTACACGAGGGGAAAAAAAAGATGATTACTGGCTCTGTTTACATCACGTGATTGGCTAACAGCTGATCAGGTGGTAAGGGGCGGGGGATCGAAGTCTCATGGACTCGCTGATCACAGAGCGAGCCGGGCGCGCCGTTGCAGGGGGCGTGCAGGCAGCTCATGCACGGGAGGACGTACATGAAGGCCCACCTTGTAGCCGTCATTCAGCTGTAGTGCGAGCAGGAAGTGGGTGTCCATGTATGTCCTCCTGTGCATGAGCTGCCTGCCACGCCCCCTGCGATGGCGCACGCGGCTCGCTCTGTGATCAGCGAGTCCATGAGACTCCGATGTTTTACCTATAGGTAAGCCTTTGTTCTATTAGAATGCCGCTACCCATCAGATTGTGCAACGGAAGTGATGTTCAGACCAAAAAAAAAAAAAAACACTTACTGCGCCTGCGTGATGACGTGTAGCGGTAATTTCACCAGTTTAGGACCGGAGGATTTTCGTGCTTTACGTCCAGGCCACTTTTTGCGATTCGGCACTGTGCGACTTTAACTGACAATTGCGCGGTCGTGCGACGCTGTACCCAAACGAAATTGACGTCCTTTTTTTCCCACAAACAGAGCTTTCTTTTGGTGGTATTTGATCACCGGTGCGATTTTTATGTTTTGCGCTATAAACAAAAAAAGAGCGTAAATTTTGAAAAAACAACAATATTTTTCACATTTTTTTTATATGAAATTCCCCCCCCAAAAAATTAAAAATTTTGGCCAATTTGTTTTCTGCTACATATGTTTGGTAAAAAAAATCACAATAAGCGTATTTTGATTGGTTTGCGCAAAAGTTATTGCGTTTACTAACTAAGGGAGTTTTTTTTTTTTAACGAATAATTTTTTTTTAACGAATAATGGCGGCGATCTGCGATTTTTTTTTTTTTTTTTGCGGGACTGCGACATTGCTGTGGACAGATCGGACCCTTGACTGACATTTTTGACACTTTTGGGGGTACCATTGACATTGACATGACCTATTCAAGTTGATGGGGCTGCACTGCAAGAACGTGCAATTGCACCACAGTAGGTCAGCATTTTGGTGGACGGAGGGGTTACCTTTCAGTGTCACTGAATACCAGTGCAGGGTTTTTTTTTTTATATTGCCAGTTACTATCAATGCAGGGAGGGTGCACTGCGTCCACTGACACTGATGCTAGGGGTTATTTTTGCATCCACTGCAACCAATATTGGGGGTTATTATTGCATCCAATGACACCAATGCTGGGGCTATTATTGCATCCACTGGCACCAGTGCTGCAATTTATAATTGCACTCCCTGACAGCACTGTTGGGGTTTATTATTGTATCCACTGACACTACTGCTGGGGGTTATAATTGGGTCAACTAACACCAATGCTGGGAGTTAATATTGCATCCACTGACACTACTGCTTGGAGTTATTATTGCATCTACTGACACCAATGCTGCAATTTATAATTGCACTCGCTGACACCAATGTTGGGGGTTATTATTGGATCCACTAACACTACTGCTGGGGGTTATTATTGGGTCAACTAACACCAATGCTGGGAGTTAATATTGCATCCACTGACACTACTGCTTGGGGTTATTATAGCATCCACTGACACCAATGCTGCGATTTATAATTGTACTAGCTGACACCAATGTTGGGGGTTATTATTGCATCCACTGACACTACTGCTGGGGGTTATTATTGGGTCAACTAACACCAATGCTAGGAGTTAATATTGCATCCACTGACACTACTGCTGGGGGTTATTATTGGGTCAGCTGACACCAATGCTGCAATTTATAATTGCACTCACTGACACCAATGTTGAGGGTTATTATTGCATCCACTGACACTACTGCTGGGGGTTATTATTGGGTCAACTGACACCAATGCTGGGAGTTAATATTGCATCCACTACTGACACTACTGCTGGGGGTTGTTATTGCATCCACTAACACAAATACTGGGGTTTGTATCGTGGTCATTGACACCAATGCTGAGATGGGTTTAATTGCATCCATTGGCACCAATGCTGGGGGGTTTTATTGTGGCCACTGACTGACCAACTTTTTCCTCAGTGCGCATTGCTGTACATTGCACAACAAATGTAGCAGGACTGAAATTTTTGGCATTGGGGTGCCTTACAGCCCATTCATTTTGAGCAAAGTCCAGAAAATCTTCTTGCAGCCATACATTCTGCTGTGTAAACTCGGCCGTCCACACAATGGTTAACTTTAAATGCAGGTGCACAAAAAATAAACTTTCAGTGCTGCGGGTTATAATTGCACTCGCTGACACCAATGTTGGGGATTATTATTGCATCCCCTGACACTACTGCTGGGGGTTATTGTTGGGTCCACTGCCACCAATGCTGGGAGTTAATACTGAATTCACTGACACTACTGCTGGGGGGTTATTGTTGGGTCCACCAACACCAATGCTGGGAGTTAATACTGAATCCACTGACACTACTGCTGGGGGTTATTATTGCATCCACTGACACCAATGCTGGGAGTTAATACTGAATCCACTGACACTACTGCTGGGGGTTATTATTGCATCCACTGACACCAATGCTGGGAGTTAATACTGAATTCACTGACACTACTGCTGGGGGTTATTATTGCATCCACTGACACCAATGCTGGGAGTTAATACTGAATCCACTGACACTACTGCTGGGGGTTATTATTGGGTCAGCTGACACCAATGCTGCAATTTATTATTGCACTCACTGACACCAATGCTGAGGGTTATTATTGCATCTACTGACACTACTGCTGGGGGTTATTATTGGGTCAACTGACACCAATGCTGGGAGTTAATATTGCATCCACTACTGACACTACTGCTTGGGGTTATTATTGGGTCAGCTGACACCAATGCTGGGAGTTAATACTGAATCCACTGACACTACTGCTGGGGGTTATTATTGCATCCATTGACACCAATGCTGGGAGTTAATACTGAATCCACTGACACTACTGCAGGGGGTTATTATTGCACCCACTGACACCAATGCTGGGAGTTAATACTGAATCCACTGACACTACTGCTGGGGGTTATTATTGCATCCATTGACACCAATGCTGGGAGTTTATACTGAATTCACTGACACTACTGCTGGGGGTTATTATTGCATCCACTGACACCATTGCTGGGGGTTATCATTGAGTCCACTGACACCAGTGGACTTTTTTTGGAAAGTACAGGCTCGAGGGTGTCATCCTTATTCTTCCTACACTACACCATGAGTTACCTGACATGGAACAAGTATGTCCACAGGTGTCCTGAAATTTCATTGGCTGCATATTTTTCATGGAGTAGGGATTAAGCATATGTTCTTCCTCGTTCATAAATAGCTTAGGATCGGCAACTTTTTTTTTTTTTTTTTACGGCACCTTGGAAATGGAAATTCCATGGAAAAAACAATGAACATTAATATGGAATTGGTCAATGTTTGTAATTCTATTCCAGATCCTAAATTTCGGCTTTGGTAGTATGGCCGACTCTTCTTACCATGAGTGACCTTCAGGTTCCGGTCGGTTAGAAAATTAGTAGACACATTTGTTGGTCATATGTTTGACGCTTAAGGAAAAAAATAGTTTTGACAATTTAATTATTCGATTTACTTGAGCTTTGGATGACGTGGGGACGTTTTAGACAGTAATGAAAAGCTGACTAGGGCTCTTTCTAAGAAGAAAAAAGAAGAAGTAAGATTAAAATGCTACTGTGTCCATGACAGACTTCTCCTTACTTCCTTTCCTGGAAGAACTGTTGTCACAGAGCTTCACAGAATAGTCTGCACTTCCAACTATAGAGAGGCATCTAACCTCCTATTCTATGACAGTGCTCAGCTCTAGCAGCTAGGGCCAAGAACATGACCAGGGGAGGGATATCACGGCTTCCCCGGATCACTGGCTGTGAGGAAGAAAGGAGCAATATGGGATCGCTGGTAAGGGGACATACAGTGGAGAAAATAATTATTTTATCCCCTGCAGATTTTGTAAATTAAGCCCCGTACACACGCAATGATTATCGGCCGACCGATCGTCCGTCTTTTGTCCAGAGTGGTGTTTTGTTGGTTGGAATGTGCCTAGACTGCACACGAATTTTCTCGCCTGACAAAATTCTACTTCAGAAGTGATGTCATGTGTTGGTTTGCTTTCTTTGTGTTCTTTCTTCTCTGAGCATGCCCAGTCTTGCTCGTCAGATTTTTCCCTGTCGAAATCTGTACTGACTGCACAAAAATCGGCCATTGTGTTGACGGCCAACAAAAATTTTATAGCCTGCACACCAGATTTTTTTCGGCCGAAAAATCGGAGTCGTTGTTGTTGGAAGCATCATACTAACATGCCTGAAAATTGGCAGATCGGACGTTGGCCGAAAATTCCCTGCCAATTTTCGACGCGTGTGTACGGGGCTTTAGTCAAGGATAGAAGGCACCAACAGGTAAACAGTCCCTGTGTGAGGGGGCAGTCTCTGTATAAATAGTTCATACGAAGTCCATATAAGTATGAAGGACATAGCACAGGAGTAAGTGATCCAACAAGAATGGGGGGATCCTGAGACATGGTGTCCAAACACTTGGGCAGGCTTATTCACAGGAGCGGAAGCGGGCTCTAAATGACAGACATGAGAGAGAAGAAAAAGCGCCTCTAAGGGCAGACAGTTTACAGGTTTATTAGGTGCAATAAAATACAAGAGGCAACTCACATGGAGTGAAGTAAATCAAGCTCATCAGAAAAGAGTCAAGGTCCACTGTTGCATTTAGGAGGCCAGGCAGAAGTCTTAAGGTGGAAAGCCAAGCAAAGGGTATGAAGCTGGACCATGGTGTGGACCGTCAGCACGAAGAAGTGCGCATGCCCAGGACCGGCATCGTGCAGACTCAGAAACGTGTCACGACCTCCCCTCCCTCTGGTGACAATATCTGCACACGCTGCGGTCCAGCTTCATCTCCTCTATGGGGAAATTGGATGGAAACCGACCCCCAGTCCGTTTCCATCTGATCTGATCCACCAGATAGATAGAAAATAGGACCACCATCTGTCTGTTTTTGGTGGACAGGATTGGATAGGATGGCGGTGGGTGTCCGCTGACATTCGTCGCTCCACAGAGGAGACTGGAGGGTCCGATCAGGTCCGCTTTAAAAAACTGACAGGCAGACCTGATCGGACAGCCCGTGTGAAAGGGCCCCAAGACTCCTTCTGCCCTTCTGCTGACCCTTCCCGCTGGTCAATTAGACCATCAATCATATTAAAGTACCTACAGAGATAAAGAGGCCCAGGAGGTGGACTGGAAGACCCTCGTGAACATTCAAGTTTTGAAGATGCCTACATCTCTTGATCCAACAACAAGGGTTTCACTGACAAGTAACCTCTGCTCATGTATCTTTTCCTCATATGCTCAATTTTAAAATGATCAAGTTTGTGCTAGGCTTACTTCAAAAGTATGAGCATAACTTTTGAGAAACTTACAGGTTTGGAAAACAAAAAATCGTTGGTGCCCAATTTGCAGCCCTTGGTACTTGTTGTGTGAGGACCCCAGCAGACAGTAGTAATTTTTGGAGTAAAAACAGCTAGGGAATCACTACAACAGTAGAGGACAGAAGCAGGTACACAATATCCATATTAACTAGTTCTATTTGAGTAAATGAATGATTATACAAATCAATTGTGATAAAACATTGCCAGCCATAATTTATTTTAGTGGCATCACATTTAAAATAGAACAAATGTACAGCTTACATAAAGATGCAGTAGACCACGAAAACAGGTCACATAGATGCATAATTCTTTTTAAACAGCAATACTTTGATGGGCTTGGTTATACGGGTGACAAATAACTCTGGACTAAAGAATAAAAATAAAAACCCACCAGGAAACTTTTATGAATGGGTCACATCGTAAGCCAGAGACAAAGAAGAAACCATAGCTGCAGATTCCTTATAGAGTGTAACAAAAGACACCAATATTCCCGCTTGAATAAAAAAGCTCTCTCGATTTTTATGTGAACCGGTAATGCAAAATGTGTGACACTCAGGCTAGAAGGGAAAGCAATCCTGTGTCCACCACTGTGAGGGCCGGCCAGGGAAGAAGCTCGTCTTGGCTCCAAACAACTGCGGACCAAAGAATGGATCCCATGAAGCCACACATCAATGCAGACCCATTGGTATTGGAGTGAATGGCAGGGGGAGTGAATGGGTTGGGGGTGTGGACTGGCGGGAGCCCAGGCTGAGACAGGCCATTCATTCCAATTGGGTCTGCATTGATGTGCGGCTTCATTGGATCCATCCTTTGCTCAGTTGTTTGGAGACGAGACAAGCTCCTTCCCTGGCCTGCACTTACAGTGGTGGACATAGGATCGCTTTACCCTATAGCCTGAGCGGCACACATGGAAATGGGGGGTGTGGCCTGGCGGAAGACCAGTGGGTCTGCATTGAGGTGCGACTTTAAGGGATCCATCTTTATCTCTATATTATCCCCGGTTAAAACTGGCAACACAGTTTCTGTTATGAGTAAGGGCTTGTTCTATAAGCCCAAAAAACATTAGCACAAACAACCTGAGGTTGCTATGAGTAAAGGCTTGAACAGCCTAAACACAAAAGATGGACAACCTGAGGTTGCAATTAGCAAAGGCTTACATACACTATATTATCAAAAGTATTGGGACGCCTGCCTTTACACGCACATGAACTTTAATGGCATCACAGTCTTAGTCTGTATGGTTTAATATTGAGTTGGCCCACCCTTTGCAGCTTTAACAGCTTCAACTCTTCTGGGAAGGCCGTCCACAAGGTTTAGGAGTGTGTCTATGGGAATGTTTCACCATTCTTCCAGGAGCGTATTTGTGAGGTCAGGCACTGATGTTGACTAGAAGGTCTGGCTCGCAGTCTCCGTACTAATTCATCCCAAAGGTGTTCTATCGGGTTGAGGTCAGAACTTTGTGCAGGCCAATCAATTTCCTCCACCCCAAACTCGCTCATCCATGTCTTGCTTTGTGCACTGATCCAAATCATTTGGGGGGGGGGGGGGTTATGGTGTGGGGTTCTTTTTCAATGGTTGGACTTGGCCCCTTAGTTCCAGTGGAGGGAACTCCCTAAGGCATCAGCATACCAAGACATTTTGGACAATATCATGCGCCAAACTTTGTGGGAACAGTTTGGGGATGGCCCCTTCCTGTTCCAACATGACTGCACACCAGTGCACATAGCAAGATCCATAAAGACATGGATGAGCGAGTTCGGGTGGAGGAACTTGACTGGCCTGCACAGAATCCTGACCTCAACCCGATAGAACACCTTTGGGATTAATTAGTGCAGAGACTGCGAGCCAGTCCTTCTCGTCCACATTAGTGCCTCACCTCACAAATGCGCTTCTGGAAGAATGGTCAAACATTCCCATTGACACACTTCTAAACCTTGTGGACAGCCTTCCCAGAAGAGTTGAAGCTGTTATAGCTGCAAAGGGTGGGCCAACTCAATATAAAACCCTACGGACTAAGACTGGGATGCCATTAAAGTTTTTGGAATATATAATGCTCCCAACATTGTGGGAACAGTTTGGGGATGGTCCCTTCCTGTTCCAACATGACTGTGCAACAGTGTACAAAGCAAGGTCCATAAAGACATGGATGAGCTTGACCTCAACCCCACAGAAGACCTTTGGGATCAATTAGAGTGGAGACTGCGAGTCAGGTCTTCTTGTCAAACAACAGTGCCTGACCTCACAAATGCGCTTCTGGAAGAACGGTCAAACATTCCCATAGACACACTCCTAAACCTTGTGGACGGCCTTCCCAGAAGAGTTGAAGCTGCTATAGCTGCAAAGGGTGGGCCAACTCAATATTGAACCCTACGGACTAAGACTGGGATGCCATTAAAGGTTATGTGCATGTAAAGGCAGGCGTCCCAATACTTTTGACAATATAGTGTATTTTGAAATGCAAAAGCACAGACAACGTGAAGCTTCCAGGCATTAGGGATTTTATAAACCCAAAATGCAAATGCATGGAAAACCTTGGGCTGCTATTCGTAAATGCTTGCATAGCCTGAAACACATAAAAGCCAGAGACTACTATGATTAAGAGCTTGTGTAATGTGTAAGAATGAACAACCTGAAGCTACAATGAGTAAGAGAATGTATAAGCCCGAAATGCAAAAGCAGACAACATGAGGCTGCCATTAAAGAAAGCGCTTGTTCACTCACAGCAGCCTCAAGGTCGCAGAACATTTGCATTTTGGGTTAAAAGTCTTTCATAGCCTTAACGGCATATGCTACCATAAGTAAGGGATTGTATAACCATAGATTTCTAAAAAGGCTTGCGTAGCTTGAAATGTGCAAGCAAATACACATGATGGTGATTTAAAGAAGAATAAAATAAAGATGGCTCTAGCTTATTTCATTCATTTTGAGTCACTTTTATATTTATGACAGTTGCCAAATAACTGTTCTCATTTTGCCAAGGGTTTCCCTGTGTTGAAAGGGCCAACATAGGAAGTTGCAATCTGCAATGTGCATAAAGGGGAAGAACACACAAAAAAAAAAATAATAATGAGAGTTACGAGTGACGTAATTTTTCTGAAAAAATAATTAGGTTGTCGTTGTCGTCATCATATACTAAATTTGCCCTTTTATAAATAGGCCCCAGAAGGCCAATACAAACAGAACAAATTTTGCTCAACGTATGGAAGTTTTACAGTCTATAATCCTTGCTGCAGATTTCAGTAACGCCTATTCATTTTCTTGAACTTCTCATAATGATAATCATCCGTGGCCTTTTCGTTTGATGGACGCTTGCGGTTGGGTGGAGACTCTAAGGATAAATAATAGGAAGATAAATAAAAGATTCATTTTTGATGTACTCTTTATATACAAGTTAGAACTCAAAGCTGAACTAAAATTCCGCTGTCACAAATAGCAGGCAGGAAAGGTTTCTTCTGCAATTAAAAACCACCAATAAAAAAGAAAACATGTCTGCTCGCTGCCCTCTCCGGCATAGAAACTGAGCTGTGCATGTGCAGGTCAGCTTAGATTGCTGGCCTGTTCCCTGTGTGCCCAGGATGACTAATGGGCCATACACACTATACAATTGTCTTTAGATTTTTTTTGTTTAGATTTACCAAAACCATATAATATGAGGACAAATCTAAACACTTTCAATTTGTATGCAGTCAGGCAGGCCCTTGCACTACATAGAAAAGGTAAATCTAAAGGAAATCTAACAACAAAAGTTGTATCCTGTGAATCCAGCTTTACTCCAGCGCATGCACAGGAGTAACGGCACCCCACGCTGACCAATGAAGAAGACCAAATACTGGTACCCAGGAGAAGATGATGGTGAGAAACAGGGACCTTTGAAGGAAAGGTAAATTTAGCTCCATTTTAAAATGTGAAAAAATACTTCGGGGTACTGTGAAGTCGCGTGCAGCGCGACTTCGGCGCGACTTGCACGGACTTCATAAAATGAATGTCTATGCAAGTCGCCCTGAAGTAGTACAGGACCCTTTTTCTAAGTCAGAGCGACTTGTGTCGCTTCTATTAGAACCGGCCCTGTACTACACTATGGGACGCGACGATGCGTGACTTGTCAGGCTGACCAAGTCGCCTGACAAATCCTACTAGTGTGAATGGAGACTTATACAACTACTGTATACCAAACACGAGAAACAGGGATGTACTGGCGCAACAGGAATTTAGAGGCAAACCTCAATAAACATGCTATAGAAACATGAAGGGCAGAACCAAACATAAGAGGTTACTAAAAAAGTCCATAAGTCCATAAAACAACTGGTCTGTGCAACTTGAAGGCAGCTTGATCACAAGGAAAGAAGATAAACTTGCAGGTACTGGAAGAAAAGACAAGCGCCACTCTAAGTGCAGTATGACTCTGTGTTTATTGGAAAAATCACCATACTGGGTACTCACATTTGCATGAACTAAAAACAGCAATGAATAAGCTCTCAAGGGCTCGGTATGTCCGAAAATCTAAGCGGAAAGGCACTGGTGTTCGCCGGAGATCCGTGTCTGATCGTGAGATCGGCGATATCCGGACCCTAGGGGACACTGCAGCGCCTCCGGCGGCGGACTTCCGGGTAGAGCGTGGAGCGTGGACGTGATGACGTAGGCGACGCGTTGTCGGAGCTACGCTCCTTCCTCAGGCCTCTGAAACCGCCATCTTGGAGAAGGGCATTTTATAGGGAACAACCACTGAGCTGAGTGGTTGTTCCCTATAAAATGCCCTTCTCCAAGATGGCGGTTTCAGAGGCCTGAGGAAGGAGCGTAGCTCCGACAACGCGTCGCCTACGTCATCACGTCCACGCTCTACCCGGAAGTCCGCCGCCGGAGGCGCTGCAGTGTCCCCTAGGGTCCGGATATCGCCGATCTCACGATCAGACACGGATCTCCGGCGAACACCAGTGCCTTTCCGCTTAGATTTTCGGACATACCGAGCCCTTGAGAGCTTATTCATTGCTGTTTTTAGTTCATGCAAATGTGAGTACCCAGTATGGTGATTTTTCCAATAAACACAGAGTCATACTGCACTTAGAGTGGCGCTTGTCTTTTCTTCCTGTATACCAAACACCACAAATGTTTCTCGCTTCATTTATGAGCAGGCCTTGGATTAAATAAAACGCATTTACAAAGGGAAATAGCGATTTTACATGTGTTACCCATAGGTTGTACTTACTCTCTGGTTCTGGCTTCTCTGTGTCTCCTACACGGAGAGGTCGGGCTTTGGGTTCCTCTTTGTGGCGTCTTATGGGAGTATTCAGGTCCTCCTGGTAAACTGGATAGAAAAAGAAAAAAAGTATATGGATTAAAAAAAAAATCTACAAAGTGCAAAAGATTGGATATATGTATAGAAGCAACCAACTTAAAACATATATAAACCCCCCAAAAAAAGTAATGTATTGCAGCTTATCAGTCCCTTCATGTCTACACTCATTTATTCATTGTATTTATGGAGCGAACCATGGTTAGCACACAGGCTGGAATTTAAAGCGTAACTCAATTTTTGTTGAGAAAAAAAAAAAAAAAAAAAAAAACATTCCCCTCTGGGTGATCTCTGTACATTGCAGGGATTTTAACAAACTTTGTTGCAGATTCCCAACTTTTGTTATTCTGAAGAAATCATTGTTTGTTCCTCTGTGCTGAGTGGGTCTAATGGGAGTGGTTTCATAATTATCTATCAGCTGTGGCAGCTGCAGGGCTCTAATGAGGAAATCTGCTGGGCCTGCATCCCTTTAGACGTGTTCCTATTGGGAGGATCTCACCAAAAATGACATTTTTATTGCAGGGGATGCCAGAAATCTGATTGGTATCTTAGGCAGACTTCTGGGAAAATTGGTGAGCCAATCACACAAGCAGGAAATGTTTCTGGGGGTGTGGTCAGTATACATTCTGTGTACAGAACACCTCCAGGCGGCCATATTGCATTGCATTTTCAGAAAATGACAGCGGCTGCAGATTGAAAAGGAAAGGTCATTTTTAATAACATTCAATTACAATATGATTTGTGTCGCAATTGTATACGCTATATTGTTTTTTCTTTATTTTTTTTTTCCCCACGAAACTGGAGTTACCCTTTAAACCTGGTGGGACTAGTAGCTTACCCAAGAGGTTTATGCTTTCTTTTCAGCACACAGGAAGTAACATTCACACTGCATTTCTGTACGTGTCTAAAATAAAAACAAATGCACCCACCACAACTAAAGCCCCGTACACACCGGCTGAATATCAGCTTAAATCAGCTGGTACAGTAGACACTGGCTGACATTCGACCCGTGTGTACTACTTGTTTGACAGAAGCCGATCTCATGACCGGCTTCTGTCAAACGAGCATGATGGAAAATCTGCAGCCGATCACCGCTCACAGCCAATGGCTGCGAGCGCTCACTGGTGTGTTCTGGCAGGGGGCTTAGAAATGAGAGCAGAGATTGTCTCCAAGTACGTTGAACACCCTGTTTTCAGCTATTGCTCTTACATCGATTGTGCTGAACATAGTTGACTGCCATGTTGGTAGGTACAAAGGAAGTCTGTTTGTCCTTCTTTTTATTCTGTTGCTCAGCCAATAAACGGGCTTTAGCCTCCTCTGTGAAGATGATATTCTTTATTTTTGCACTAAAAAAAGAATAAAAAGAACATAAAGCTGAATTTAAAAAAACATCCAGAAAAGCACAGTAATCAGAAATGAAAACCATCATAGATGAAATGGTCGAAGGTACTTTGAAGATAAATATAAGCCCATAGTAAAGGGATAATGGAATTTCTATGAATAATTGTTACTATGCTTCTCATATTTGGTTGATTCAACGTCATTTCCTGTAATCATCCTTTTTGTACAGCACATGCCTTTAAAGGCTTCTTAAAAGGGGATGGGCTGGAGGAGGAGAATGATGGCAAGGCAATGTCCTTTGATATACTCTCTAAACCAGGCGTGTCAAACCCAATTTCATAGCGGGCCGCATGAGCAGTATGGTTACCCTCAAAAGGCCGTTTGTATCTGGAGTGCGCTACGTACAGAGCAGTTATGTGCAGAGTTCAGAACTATGCTATGTACAGAGTAAAAGGTTCAGGAGTGCGCTACGTACAGAGTGTAGAGTTCAGGAGTGCATTATGTGCAGGAGTTCAGGACTATGCTATGTAGAGTACAAGATTCAGGAGTGCACTACGTACAGATTGCAGGGTTGAGGAGGGCGTTACATACAGAGTGCAGACTTCAGGACTATGCTATGTAGAGTACAAGGTTCAGGAGTGCACTACGTACAGAGTGAAGGGTTCAGGAGTGCACTACGTACAGAGTGAAGGGTTCAGGAGTGCACTATGTACAGAGTGTAGGGTTGAGGAGGGCGTTACATACAGAGTGCAGAGTTCAGGACTATGCTATGTAGAGTACAAGGTTCAGGAGTGTACTACGTACAGAGTGCAGGGTTGAGGAGGGCGTTACATACAGAGTGCACAGTTCAGGAATGCAGTTATGTGCAGAGTTCAGGACTATGCTATGTACAGAGTAAAAGGTTCAGGAGTGCGCTACGTACAGAGTGTAGAGTTCAGGAGTGCATTATGTGCAGGAGTTCAGGACTATGCTATGTAGAGTACAGGGTTCAGGAGTGCACTATGTACAGAGTGCAGGGTTCAGGAGTGCACTATGTACAGAGTGCAGGGTTCAGGAGTGCACTATGTACAGAGTGCAGGGTTCAGGAGTGCACTATGTACAGAGTGCAGGGTTCAGGAGTGCACTACGTACAGAGTGCAGGGTTCAGGAGTGCACTACGTATAGAGTGCAGGGTTCAGGAGTGCACTATGTACAGAGTGCAGGGTTCAGGAGTGCACTATGTACAGAGTGCAGGGTTCAGGAGTGCACTACGTATAGAGTGCAGGGTTCAGGAGTGCACTATGTACAGAGTGCAGGGTTCAGGAGGGCGTTACTTACAGAGTGCAGAGTGCAGAGTTCAGGAATGTATTATGTGCAGGAGCTCAGGACTATGTTATGTAGAGTACAAGGTTCAGGAGTGCGCTACGTACAGAGAGTAGCGTTCAGGAGGGAGTTACTTACAGAGTGCAGTGGTCAGGGGTGTCTACGCAGTGCAGGGTTTAGGGATGCACTGAGTTTGTAACCCCAACCCCCCCCATGCAGCTTCCTTGCATCTCTTTCACTTACCTGGCCTGGCTCTAGTACCTCTCTGTGTATGGGCTCTACTACCTGTGTATTTGCGGGGAGATCATTCTTTCTCTTAGATTCTGGAGATCTGTCCCCGCTGTGCCCTACTGTAAGTGCATGCAGCAATCTGTTAGATCTGAGGTCTACGCTGTATACAGGCTTCTGTATTTACAAATGACAGCTAGAAGTAGGAGCAGAGGGCAAGAGCCGGAGGTGGTGGAATGAAGTTCCTCCCATGTCCTGGCTGCAAATCTGGGAGAGAGTCACATGACAAGGCATGGAGGGCCCCATTCGTCCTGCGGGCCTTGTGTTTTGACATATGTGCTCTAAGCAAACAGACCTCGGTCTGCGCACGACTATAACAAGAAAATTATACTAGATGAGAGGTATGAGTACAGATCACAGGAGACGGCAAAAGAAATGAAGACAAATCAAGTGTGTATGTGCAAACTTGCCTTATTGGCCTGGATACAATAAAGGGGCTAAGGTGTTTTGCAAGAGGACTTATCTTTTGAACAATTTGAAAAGGACTACAAAGCGACCATGATACTTACTCTATACCCAAGTCAACCTCTGGGATTCCGCTCAGCATTTGGTTGGATAACATCTCCTCCGTCTTCTTGGCAGAAGAGACGTTAATGCTATCCGGGAGCTCATACAAACAATCTTCTGCACTCTTAGGCTTTACCTTCTTC
The DNA here is from genome assembly GCF_965119305.1 of Pelophylax lessonae. Classification (NCBI taxonomy): domain Eukaryota; kingdom Metazoa; phylum Chordata; class Amphibia; order Anura; family Ranidae; genus Pelophylax; species Pelophylax lessonae. The sequence continues at coordinate 277,758,594 of NC_138774.1, read as the reverse complement.
TCCTCATTCTCAATGATTCCCTTTCTCTTTTTTAGCTCAGTCTCAATGTACTTCATCCTAAAATCACATCAACAATAGTAGCATTAGTAGTCGGTAAAGTTAAGACACAGAGCAGAAACTCAGCATAAAGAGAATTGTAGTTATCAATCAATCAATGAGCATGCAAATACGGTAACTGTATACCAATGAAGAGAAGATTTTAAAAAAATTTGTAAAATCTTACCGTAAAATTCCTTTCTCTGAGTCCTCCGACAGTCGCCGCCCATTCACACAGTCTTCACTAATGGGGTATTGCTTCCTCTCCGCAGGAGTTTCTAGGCAGAAGACTTGTCAAAGAACAATTCATCTACATAGTCACACCCATGGGGGCTGTCCTTCTAGTCCAATACCCCCCTGCAATAGCCATCCCAAATCAGTTTGGTCACAAGCAGTAATAGTGTAGAAAAAAAACCCAAAAGAGGGGCGGGGGCGGCGACTGTCGGAGGACTCGGAGAAAGGAATTTTACGGTAAGATTTTAAAAAATTCAGTTTTCTCTTACGTCCTCCGACAGTCGCCGCCCACTCTTCACTAATGGGGATGTCCCAAAGCAGTGTAGACATGAGGGGTGGGGTATTGGATTAGAAGGACAGCCCCCATGGGTGTGACTTTGTAGATGAATTGTTTTTTTACAAGTCTTATGCCTAGAAACTCCTGCGGAGAGGAAGCAATACCCCATTAGTGAAGACTGTGTGAATGGGCGGCGACTGTCGGAGGACGTAAGAGAAATACATATTTTGGTTGTAGGGTCCTGGAAAGCAAGGTTCTATGAACCAATGATGCAGCCGCATGGGTGGAGTCCCGCATGCCCACGCTCTCTTTAACCACTTCAGCCCCGGAAGGTTTTACCCCCTTCAGAAAGGCAACGCAGTACCCACATCAGCGAAAGGAACCTTACATAAGCAGAAAGGTAACCTTCTGGGCAACAAAAAAGGGCTCAACAGGAGCAACAACCCAGGAAAACAAATAACCAAGGGGAAAACAACCCCAACTGAGTTGGGATGGCTATTGCAGGGGGGTATTGGACTAGAAGGACAGCCCCCATGGGTGTGACTATGTAGATTAATTGTTCTTTTACAAGTCTTATGCCTAGAAACTCCTGCGGAGAGGAAGCAATACCCCATTAGTGAAGACGGTGTGAATGGGCGGCGACTGTCGGAGGACGCAAGAGAAATACATATTTTGGTTGTAGGGTCCTAGAAAGCAATGCACCAGAGATCATGGCATAGCTGACGCCATGCGGGTCTCCTGCACACTGTCAGTGTAAGCGGTTTGCCCACACATCATACAGCCAGGCAGTATTACAGGTCAGAAAAGGCAGCACAGGAAGAATCATGGAACTACCACACTGCTCAACAGCACCATGATAGTTAATTCATTGAGAACTACAAGCCGACAGCCGCAAAGGCTGTCAGTACTTGTAGTTTACCGATTCACAAGGCTCTGTGAACTAATGATGCAGCCGCATGGGTGGAGTCCCGAATGCCCACGCTCTCTTTAACCACTTCAGCCCTGGAAGGTTTTACCCCCTTAATGACCAGGCCATTTTTTGCGATTCGGCACTGCGTTACTTTAACGGAAAATTGAGCAGTCGTGCGACGCTGTACCCAAATACAATTGATGTCCTTTTTTTCTCACAAATAGAGCTTTCTTTTGGTGGTTACATAGTTACATAGTAGGTGAGATTGAATAAAGAGAATAGTCCATCCAGTTCAACCTGTGTAGGTGTGTGTGGCCGTAATCATCTCTCATACCCCCCTGAATGTTCTGATCCTTGAGATGTACGTCTAAGAGTCTTTTGAAAGCCACCATACTTCCCACAGAAACCACCTCTTGTGGTAGAGAATTCCACAATCTTGTAGCCCTAACAGTAAAGAACCCTCCATGTTGCCTGAGGTTAAAACGCTTCTCCTCTAATCGCATTGTATGTCCTCGAGTCCTCATGCAATCCTTTCGACTCAATAGCTTTTTTTCTATGCTGAGATCACCATTGAGATATTTATAAATTGCTATCATGTCCCCTCTCAGGTGTCTCTTCTCCAGGGAGAATTAATCAAGCGATTGCAGACGCTCTTCATAATTAAGGTCCTCCAATCCCCTAATTAGTTTAGTTGCCCTTCTCTGGACTCTCTCCAGCTCCAACGCATCCCTCCTGAGGACCGGCGACCAGAACTGGACAGAATACTCCAGATGCGGTCGGACCAGAGTTTTATAAAGTGGAAGGATTATAGACTTATCTCTGGAATACATCCCTTTCTTTATGCATGCTAATATTCTGCCGGCTTTGCCAGCTGCCGCTTGACATTGCATGCTATTGCTTAGTCCAGGGATTCCCAAACTACGGCCCTGCAGCTGTTGCAGAACTACACATCCCATGAGGCATGGTAAAACTCAGACATTCACAGACATGACTAGGCATGATTGGAAATGTAGTTCCTGAACAACTGCAGGACCGTAGTTTAGGAATCCCTGGCTTAGTCTATCTTCTACCACGACTCCCAGATCTTTCTCCATTTTTGATTCCCCCAAGGGTTCCCCTCCTAACGTGTATTGTGCTTTTATGTTTTTAGTCCCCAAGTGAAAAACCTTACACTTCTCCACATTAAACCTCATTTGCCATGTCGTTGCCCACTCTGTTATTTTGTCCAGGTCATTCTGTAGGATATCTGCTTCATGCTGTGCAGTTATTGCCCTGCCCAATTTTGTGTCATCTGTACAGGTACGTTGTTTCGTGGGACAGAGCAGATCGCAGCAGTAGGAGGTACGGCGGCTGGTCTGCAATTGGTTTAAGGATAGCTTTACTTGTCCCTTAAAGTTATCTCCAGAAACCAACACTTCCGGGAGTGTCAACGTCTGGGTCCCCCACAGTGATCAGTGGTTCCTTTCACTGACCCCTGTGTCTCTACCGTGTCCTGTAGTGACAAAGTGGTCAGTAGAAGAAAATACTCAGCACTGTGAAGGATGAAGAGATCAAAACCCCCCCAAAGTTTTGGTTTCCGAACATAATAAAATGATACATATTTAGGTTGGTAAAACAGACAAGATATACTTATTTGGATTGTGCACTTTGGATGGAGGTCTGCATTAATAAACCAATTAGGTGACAAGTTTATTTCAATGTTTTTTACATTTAAATATTCTGATATTTAAATGAAAAAAACATTGAAATAAACTTGTCACCTAATTGGTTTATTAATGCAGACCTCCATCCAAAGTGAAGGATGTTGTACCCCCACCCCAAACCTACATATCAGCATCTTCATCCCGCCGGTTAGTCTCTGCTGAAAACGATGTGCCTAAGTTCAGATCTTCTTCATCTCCAATCCTAAAGAAGAAAAAACATTATAAAAGATAAGTGACATTGCTTCACACATCTCATAAACAGTAAGTGCTGGTTCATATATGCGATGCGGGAACCCTGCGAATCCACTCCGGGTTCCCGCATCGCATTCAACTCGCAGGCAGTTCACACTGCCATATGCAAATCGCTGGGGGTGTCAATTAGCGATCGACCGATTATCGGCAAAGCCAATATATTGGGGGCCGATCTGTACTTTCCTTAAAATATTGGAATCGGCCCCCGAGGTTACCAATATTGCCGATATTTCAGGAAAGTGCTTGTTCCGGAGTGATGCCTGCAGCTAGAGGCATCACCCCGGTACCGGCGTCCATAGCCGACGGTTGGCTGTCTTGTAATGACAACCAATGCGGCTGAGAAGCCACTCAGCTGTCATTACAAGGAGCGGGAGGGGATGCCCCCCCCTCCCGCCATCTTCCGCGCCTCGCCCGGGTCTCCTGTCCCACTGGAGACCCGGGCAACCAGCCTGCACAGCCACCAAAGAGAAGACCCGATCAAAGTCGCATTCGGCTCTGATCGGGTCTCCATGTAAAAACCCGGAAGTGGTGTCATGACATCACTTCCGGGTACTCGGCACCAGATTAAAAAAATGACAGCATTCAAAACAGCCAAACTTGGTGTTTTGAATGCTTTTAAGTGCAGAGGAGGGGTTTGGGTTTTAGACCCCCAGATCCCTGAACAACAGTACCTGTCAAAAAAATAAAAATAAATAAATAAATGAATAAATAATAAAAAAAAAAATTATATTATATATATATATATATATATATATCCTATATTATTTATTTATTTCAGGTACTTATATAGCGCTGTAAATTTTACGCAGCGCTTTACATATACATTGCACATTCACATCAGTCCCTGTCCTCAAGGAGCTTACAATCTAAGGTCCCTAACTCACGTACATACATAGTAGGGCCAATTTTCATACAGGATCCAATTAACCTACCAGCATGTCTTTGGAGTGTGGGAGGAAACCCACGCAGGCACAGGGAGAACATGCAAACTCCAGGCAGGTAGTGTCGTGGTTGGGATTCAAACCAGTGACCCTCTTGTTATATATATATATGTGTGTATGTGTGTGTGTGTGTGTGTGTGTGTGTGTGTGTGTGTAATATATATACATACACACACACACACACACACACACACATATTATATATATATATATTTATCTATATACATACATATATATATATATATACACATACACGCACACGTACATATACATACATATATACATACACACACATTTTTAACATACGAAAATATCAACCAATGACAATATGAGATGACCAAAATATCGGTATCGCTAATAAAAAGGATATCGGACGATCACTAGTGTCAATACAAAGTTAAAGACACCCCCAGATCAGTTCGCATATCGCAGTGTCAACTGTCAGTTCAGACATGAATGGGATCGCATACCGTGTGATCTGATTCTGGTGCGGACCAAAAAAGGGTCCTGTGCAAGTTTGGTCCGAATCCAACCCCAATTCAGCCATACAATCTGTATGGCTGAATTTGCATCGCACAGACATCGCATGCGATCTGCAGAGCAGTGCGCTCCGAATCACATGCGATGTCTGTCATCGTACACATGTGTGAACTGGGACTAAATGACCAAATACCAGGAAGTTTATATTTGCAGAAGACTTACCTGTCCTTTCCAAGGTCTTTCAGTTTTTTCATGTCCACCATCCCTCCACTTTTGATTTTAAAAGGATCGTCCTGGAAAGAAACAACATTTTAATTTGACCAATACACTTGCCAACATCATGTAGTAAACCAAGCTTAGAAGGAACCAATCATCTTCCTATAAAAAAAACGTAGTGATTGTAAACAATCACTTTGTAAAACAACTCATTCAGTTTA
>NC_138774.1:277703324-277750824 GCF_965119305.1 Pelophylax lessonae | reverse complement strand
CCATGAATTAGGGATAGACCGATTATTGGCAAGGCCGATATGCACTTTCCCTGATATATCGGTATCAGCCCTGGAACTGGCCGATATTTTTGTGACGTCATTCTGCCTTCTTAGGCCGCCTCCCTCGCCTTGGACAGCCTTGTCTGGAGTCGGGACTAGTCTCGCGGGAGAGTATCACAGCCATACACTCACCCACAGCAGCCCGGTGCCAGCCAGCCACCCACATCCACAGGCCCTGTACCAGCCAGCCACAAGCCCTGTACCAGCCAGCCACCCACAGGCACTGTACCAGCCAGCCACAAGCCCTGTACCAGCCAGCCACAAGCCCTGTACCAGCCAGCCACCCACAGGCCCTGTACCAGCCAGCCACAAGCCCTGTACCAGCCAGCCACCCACAGGCCCTGTACCAGCCAGCCACAAGCTCTGTACCAGCCAGCCAGCCACAAGCCCTGTACCAGCCAGCCACAAGCCCTGTACCAGCCAGCCACCCACAGGCCCTGTACCAGCCACCCACCCACAGGCCCTGTACCAGCCAGCCACAAGCCCTGTACCAGCCAGCCACCCACAGGCCCTGTACCAGCCAGCCACCCACAGGCCCTGTACCAGCCAGCCACAAGCTCTGTACCAGCCAGCCACCCACAGGCCCTGTACCAGCCAGCCACAAGCCCTGTACCAGCCACCCACCCACAGGCCCTGTACCAGCCAGCCACAAGCCCTGTACCAGCCACCCACCCACAGGCCCTGTACCAGCCAGCCACCCACAGGCCCTGTACCAGCCAGCCACAAGCCCTGTACCAGCCACCCACCCACAGGCCCTGTACCAGCCAGCCACAAGCCCTGTACCAGCCACCCACCCACAAGCCCTGTACCAGCCAGCCACCCACAGGCTCTGTACCAGCCAGCCACATGCACTGTACCAGCCAGCTGCCCACAAGCCCTGTACCAGCCAGCCACCCACCACAGGGTGCCACCCACCCACCCACCACAGGGTGCCAGCCAGCCAGCCATTAAGCATGAAACAAAAATTAACACGTTCAGTACCAGATTTGTGTCAAAAATTGTCTTTATTTTTCAAAACTTTAAATGTACAAAATATCAGCCCATATCGGCTGATACTGATATGTTGTGACCAAAACATCGGTATCGGCCCTGAAAAAAAAAAAATGTATCGGTCTATCCCTACCATGAACAGGGTTCTGAAATCTCAACAAGCTTGAGCAGAATTGCCTACACTGACATAAATAAGCAGCTTACAGATCTCTCAGGTTGAACTTACCGCTAGCATTGAGTCTTCCGGTAACTTCTCACCCACCAGAAGTGCTGCAGCACTGTGAATTAAATAATTTTTTGTATTAATCCATAAAAAAAAAATAAAAAAATAAAAAAAAAAAACTTACTAGGAATGAGGAAAAATAGAATTATTTCAGTTTACCATCATTATTTTGTAAAATAGATTTATAATAGCATTCTTAAGCTTCTGTGTTTAAAATTTTGTATAATTGACCCATTCAACCATTTGCCGGCCAGGCTTTTTTCTGGCACTTCTTGCTTACATGCTTAAATCAGTATCTTTTGCTAGAAAATTGCTTACAACCCCGAAACATTATACATTTTTTTTTTTTTTTTAGCAGAGACCCTATGGAATAAAATGGTGATTATTGCAATTATTTATGTCTCACGGTATTTGCACAGTGGTTTTGCAAACGCAATTTTATGGGAAAAAAACCCTTTATTGAATTAAAAAGAAAAAAACGCGTTATTTACCCCAATTTTTTTGTATAATGTGAAAGATAATGTTACACCGAGTAAATAGATACCCAACACGTCACGCTTTAAAATTGCGCCAGACTACAGTACTTAAAAATCTCCATAGGCGACGCTTTAAACGCCTTTACAGGTTACCTGCTTAGAGTTAAAGAGGAGTTCTAGTGCTAGAATTATCGCTCTAATGTTTGCAGCGATACCTCACATGTGGTTCAAATACCATCCACATATGCGTGCACGACTTACGTATGCGTTCGCTTCTGCGTGGAGCACGGGGGGATGGGGGCGTTTAAAATGATTATTTTTTATTATTATTTTACGTTTTATTTTAAATTGTATCTAATTTTTTTTTTCATCACTTTTATTCCTATTCCAAGGAATGTAAACATCTTTATGGCGAGATCTGGGGTCATAAAGACCTCAAATCTCTTCTTTGCCTTTAAAAGCAAATTTTTTTTGATCTTTCGCTTTAAAAATAAATAAAAAAAAAAAAAAAGGCCATAGAGTCCATCAAAGAGCATTAACCACTTCCATACCAGGCCTATTCTGGCACTCCTACATGTAAAAATCATCATTTTGTTTTTGTTAGAAAATTACTCAGAACCCCTAAACATTGTATATTCTTTTTTTTTTTTTTTTAGCAGAGACCCCAGGGAATAAAATGGTGGTCGTTACAACTTTTTGTTACACAGTATTTGCGCAGCAATTTTTCAAACGCCTTTTTTTCATGAATTTAAAAAAACAAAACACTAAAGTTAATCTAATTTTTTCGTATACAGGCGGTCCCCGGGTTACAAACATCCGACTTACAAACGACTCCTACTTACAAACAGAGAGAGACAACAGGAAGTGAGCAGAAATCTCCCCCTAGGAAGGGAAATTCACTCCTGGAAGAGTTCTCATGGGAAAAAGGTGTCTCCAATGAAGCTTTATCACCAATCCTTGTTTCCACAACAACCCAAAATTTTCTAAATCCAGTTGTCATAGGGACAGGAAGTGAGGTGAAATCTTCTGAACATGGACATAGACAGCAAAACAAATGGTACTGGGGTGTTAACCCTTCCCTATGCTATCAAAAAAAAACAAAAAAAATATTCATTTGGCTGGAGCTAAATTTAAAATGTTCCTGTTTGGTCTTACAAACAAATTCAACTTAAGAACAAACCTACTTGTTTGTAACTCGGCGACCGCCTGTAATGTGAAGAATGATGTTACGCTGAGTAAATCGATACCTAACATGTCATGCTTTAAAATTGCGCACACTCCCGGAATGACGCCGAACTTCGGTACTTAAAAATCTCCATATGTGACGTTTTAAAATTTTTTAAAGGTTACCAGTTTAAAGTTACAGAGGGGGTCTAGGGCTAGAATTATTGCTCTCGCTCCAACGTTCGCAGCGATACCTCACATGTGTGATTTTAACACCATTTATATATGCGGGCGCGCTTCTGTGTGCCAGGATGCGGGGATGGGGGCTCTTTCATTTTTTTTTTTCTATCGTTTGTTATTTTTATATATATTTTTTTTTCCTTTATCACTTTTATTCCTATTACAAGTAATGTAAACATCCCTTGTAATAGGAATAGGGCATGACAGGTCCTCTTTATGGAGAGATGGGGAGTCCGTAAGACCTCACATCTCTCCTTTAGCAAAGACTGAAAAAAAACAAAAAAAAAAAAAACAAACCATCTCTGCCTTTCCAGCAGAGTCCACAGCAGTATTTACAATTGCCAGGCCAGACGTGACGTCATAACGTCGCACCCGGGCCTCCAAGAGTCAAAGAGACAGCTGGGGACCTAGGTATTCTCTCTCTATAGTGAACTTCTGCCGCCGGCGGATTCCTTCTCCGGCTCACACCAGAGGGCGGCGGGAGGATGGGGGGGAGGGTGGGACGTCCCCTCCCACCCCCTGTAAGAACGATCAAGCGGCTGAACTGCCGCTATGATTGTTCTTACAGTGCAGGGAATCTGAATGATGCCTGCAGGTGCACCCATCATTCAGATATCTCCACTCAAAGTCCTTGAGCTGGAAGTGGTTAATTCTTTAATTGCCTATGGGAGCAGCCGGCTGCATCGCCGGATCATTTTGCAGGTGAACCAGCGGAAACGGTAAGCTCGAGAAGCACTGTTAAGCAGCGGGAAGGTGGAGGGGGTGGGGGGGGTCCCCTCCTGCCATTTTGTTTTTGGTTCCAGTGGGTCATAAGCCGCTTGGACCAGTTTCCTGAGAAAGTTGGCCGCCTGCAGCTTTTCCTTTAACACGAGATCCCTCTTCGGGGCATTTATAGTTTATTCAAAGATCCTTGGTGCATTGGCGATAAATTCCTTCCAGGAATGTGTCCGATGAGAAGATTTTACTGGTCTTCCTAAAAACAGTCACAAGCTTCCATGGTCGCTGGCATTGGCGCTACCAGCTGCTGTGTATTTCTGGTGGCCTGTCACTGTTATTGGAAGCCCCACGGACCATTAGTCAAACAGACGGTGGCAGGCAAGAACCAGATACCCTGGAAGCTGGTCGTTGTTTGCATGAGAGGTTCCCAGAGCTGTACATAAATACAGGACCTTTAGGTATCTGCTTCACATCCCTGCTGCATGCCTAGCCCAAAAACCCCACCACTCCCATACCGGGCCATTTCTGGCACTCCACTTCTACATGTAAAAACCATTTATCTGCTAGAAAATTACTCAGAACCCCCAAACATTATATATATATATATATTTTTTAACAGAGACCCTGGGGAATAAAATGGCTGTCATTGCAACTTTTTATATCACACGGTATTTGCGCACAAATTTTTCAAACGCGTTTTTTTTGGGGAAAAAAAAAAACTATTTTCTGAATTAAAAAAAAAAAAAACACAAAAAGTTAGCCTAATTTTTTGTATAATGCGAATGTATAATGTATAATGTATAATGTATAATGTATAATGCGAAAGATGATGTTACGCCGAGTAGACAGATACCTAACATGCCAAGCCAAACTTCGGTACGTAAAAATCTCTATAGTCAACGCTTTAAAAAAAATTTCAGGTTACCAAATTAGAGTTACAGAGGAGGTCTTGGACTAGAATTGTTGCTCAAAAAAAAAAAGAATTGTTGCTCTCAATGTTAACGCCATTTACATATGTGGCCGCGACGTACACATGCGTTCGCTTCTGTGTGCGAGCACGGGGGAACAGGGGCACTTAAAATCCTTTTTTTTTTTATTTTTACAGTTTCCCTTTCATTTTTTTTCCCCCTCAATTTTATTCCAGTTACAAGGAATATAAACACTCCTTGTAATAGGAATAGTGCATGACCGGTCCTCTTTATGGAGAGATCTGGGGTCAATAGGACCTCAGATCTCTCCTACAGGCTGGAAAGCCTGTAATAAAAAAAAAAAAAAATAATCTTGACTATCCAGCAGAGATCACAGCAGTATTGACAGCTGCCAGGCCGTGCGTGACATCATAACATCGCGCCCGGGCCTGCGAGAGTCATAGAGATTGCCGGGGACCATCTGGTCCTCGGCAGTCTCTATGGTGAACTTCCGCCGCTGGCAGATTCCTTCTCCGGCTCGCCGATCGCACGGGTGAGCCGGTAGAAGCACCGGAGGGCAGCGGGAGGGTTGTTGTCCCCTCCCACACTGGAGGGCAGCGGGAGGGTTGTTGTCCCCTCCCACACTGGAGGGCAGCGGGAGGGTTCTTGTCCCCTCCCACACTGGAGGGCAGCGGGAGGGTTCTTGTCCCCTCCCGCACTGGAGGGCAGCGGGTGGGTTGTCGTCCCCTCCCACACTGGAGGGCAGCGGGAGGGTTGTCGTCCCCTCCCACACTGGAGGGCAGCGGGAGGGTTGTCGTCCCCTCCCACACTGGAGGGCAGCGGGAGGGTTGTCGTCCCCTCCCACACTGGAGGGCAGCGGGAGGGTTGTCGTCCCCTCCCACACTGGAGGGCAGCGGGAGGGTTATTGTCCCCTCCCGCAATGGAGGGCAGCGGGAGGGTTATTGTCCCCTCCCGCACTGGAGGGCAGCTGTCCCCTCCCGCACTGAAGGGCAGCGGGAGGGTTATTGTCCCCTCCCGCAAGGGCCGCACTGGAGGGCAGCGGGAGGGTTATTGTCTCCTCCCGCACTGGAGGGCAGCGGGAGGGTTATTGTCCCCTCCCGCACTGGAGGGCAGCAAACGAGTTATTGTCCCCTCCCGCACTGGAGGGCAGCAGGAGGGTTATTGTCCCCTACCGCACTGAAGGGCAGCGGGAGGGTTATTGTCCCCTCCCGCACTGAAGGGCAGCAGGAGGGTTATCGTCCCCTCCCGCACTGGAGGGCAGCGGGAGGGTTATTGTCCCTCCCGCACTGGAGGGCAGCGGGAGGGTTATTGTCCCCTCCCGCACTGGAGGGCAGCAAACGAGTTATTGTCCCCTCCCGCACTGGAGGGCAGGGGGAGGGTTGTTGTCCCCTCCCGCACTGGAGGGCAGGGGGAGGGTTGTTGTCCCCTCCCGCACTGGAGGGCAGGGGGAAGGTTGTTGTCCCCTCCCGCACTGGAGGGCAGCGGGAGGGTTGTTGTTCCCTCCCGCACTGGAGGGCAGCGGGAGGGTTGTTGTCCCCTCCCGCACTGGAGGGCAGCGGGAAGGTTATTGTCCCCTCCCACACTGGAGGGCAGCGGGAGGGTTATTGTCCCCTCCCGCACTGGAGGGCAGCGGGAGGGTTATTGTCCCCTCCCGCACTGGAGGGCAGCGGGAGGGTTATTGTCCCCTCCCGCACTGGAGGGCAGGGGGAGGGTTGTTGTCCCCTCCCGCACTGGAGGGCAGCGGGAGGGTTGTTGTCCCCTCCCGCACTGGAGGGCAGCGGGAGGGTTGTTGTCCCCTCCCGCACTGGAGGGCAGCGGGAGGGTTGTTGTCCCCTCCCACACTGGAGGGCAGCGGGAAGGTTATTGTCCCCTCCCGCACTGGAGGGCAGCGGGAGGGTTGTTGTCCCCTCCCGCACTGGAGGGCAGCGGGAGGGTTGTTGTCCCCTCCCGCACTGGAGGGCAGCGGGAGGGTTATTGTCCCCTCCCGCACTGGAGGGCAGCAGGAAGGTTATTGTCACCGTCCGCACTGGCCACACTGGAGGGCAGCGGGAGGGTTGTTGTCCCCTCCCGCACTGGAGGGCAGCGGGAAGGTTATTGTCCCCTCCCGCACTGGAGGGCAGCGGGAGGGTTGTTGTCCCCTCCCGCACTGGAGGGCAGCGGGAGGGTTGTTGTCCCCTCCCGCACTGGAGGGCAGCGGGAGGGTTGTTGTCCCCTCCCGCACTGGAGGGCAGCGGGAGGGTTATTGTCCCCTCCCGCACTGGAGGGCAGCAGGAAGGTTATTGTCCCCGTCCGCACTGGCCACACTGGAGGGCAGCGGGAGGGTTGTTGTCCCCTCCCGCACTGGAGGGCAGGGGGAGGGTTGTTGTCCCCTCCCGCACTGGAGGGCAGCGGGAAGGTTGTTGTCCCCTCCCGCACTGGAGGGCAGCGGGAAGGTTATTGTCCCTTCCCGCACTGGAGGGCAGCGGGAGGGTTATCTTCCCCTCCCGCACTGGAGGGCAGCGGGAGGGGGTTGTCCCCTCCCGCACTGGAGGGCAGCGGGAGGGGTTGTCCCCTCCCGCTGCCTGTAACAACGATCAAGCGGCTGAACAGCCACTATGATTGTTCTTATGGTGCAGGGAATCACCAGCTGAAAAAAAAATGATATTTAATATATATAATGCCAGCAGCTGCACCCGTCATTCAGATATCCCCAATTTAAGTCCTGGATTTCATATGATGTCCAGTGGTAAGGAAGTGGTTAAACAAACACTAGCCCATATAAATAAAATAAAAAAAAAATTATATATATATATATATATATATATATATATATATATATATATATATATATATATATATATATATATATATATATATATAAATAAAATTATGAAAAATGTATATAAATAAAAAAAAAATGAAAAAAAAGGCTACAGGGTCATTTTAATGGCACAAATAACTGGGCACAAACCATATCTGTAACAATATCTTTGTCTAATAAATGTGTTATTTTTAAACTTAATTTGATAAGAAGTCTCTGGATAACACCATTGTCCTCATCTATCTACTATTAGATCTGCACCCCCTACCTGACTCCATTTTGTCGTTTTCTCAGGTTCTGAATTTCCTTCGCCTCTACAAGCTTTGTTCTGCAAAATAAAATAAATAAATCACATTTTAATTCTCCGCAAACAACAGCTTTGCACAACAGTCCCATTTCAGCTCTTTGTTGGCCATTGCAATTCATTAAAAAGCCAGATTCAATCCTGGAATAGCACTGAAATCCGGATAGGTTTCCCTACATTGCACAGTGTAGAGGGAGCTGGCTGATAGGAGAGGAGCGCTCAGGGTTGACCTAGCCAGTATTGCTGCTGTATCTTTGCTATCCAATCACAGGCTGGGGCAGTCCTTGAGCAAGCTGTAATGCTTTAAAAAAGTTGAACTAAAGGCAAAACTTTTCTTTTGGGGTAGAGTAAGGTAGAGTTATACCCCTGTCAGTTTTTTGCCCTCTGAGTCCCATTGGGGAGATTTCCCTTCACTTCCTGTCCCATAGCCAAAACAGGAAGTATGAGGAAATCCCTCCAAAGAAAAGCCCCGTACACACGTACCAATTGTTGGCCGTAAATATTCGGCCGACGACGGATCGGCCGATTGTAGGCTTGTTAGTATGATGCTTCCGACAGCCGACAGCGCATTTTCGGCCAAACAGAATCTGTTGTGCTGGCATTAAAATTTTTGTCGTCCGTCACCAGAACGGCCGATTGTTTCGCCAGTCAGTACAGAATTCAGCCGACAAACAGCCGATTAGCCAGACTGGGAATGCTCAGAAAAGAAAAAAACACACGGAAAGTTAACCATCACATGACATCACTTCTGCAGTCGGCTGTTGTTGGCCGACAAAATTCGTGTGCAGTCTTTTGCAGTTTTCAACAGACACGACAGCCCTGGACAAAAGACGGCCGATCGTTCGCTACGTGTGTACGGGGCTTAAGGCAATCCCTGGTTGTTGGGTCATGAGCCTGGGCGTATTCAGACTAGGATCCTCAAGATGATCATCAAGGAGGTCGCCTTGAGAAAGTCACATGATGAGTGGCGAAATGTTTTTGGGGGCAATGACGTCATCACGCTAAATGCTAAGGCAGGGAAAAGAAACAAGGATTTTTTTTTTTTTTTTTTAGCAAAAAGCAGCACATATTACACTTGTTAGGCACACACTTAACCCCTTGGTTACCCTGAGATGTTAAAGCGGAGTTCCGGGCACAGAAATGATTTTTTACTGAACATACCCCCGGGACAGTCAGGGCTAGTACATTCCACAATGGCTAGCCTCTGATCTGTCCCGGTTCACACTTACCTTTTAGAAGAAATACTCACTTATAAAATTTCTTCCACAGCGTTTCCATCTCTCTTGTGGGCAGCTGAAGCCGGCGCGATCCTCTTCTGTGTCTTCTTCCGCGTCTTCTTGTCCCAGAATGCGCCGCACCGGCCCCTCTCGTCACCTCCGGTGCGGCGCCGCATTCCTCCACAGCTTCTGGACATGCCCAGAAGCTGTTTAGCAGGGAATGCGGCGTCGCCCGGAAGTGACGAGAGGGGCCGGTGCAGGCGCATTGATTCCTGGGAGCGATGACGTTCAGCTCCCAGGAATCAGTGCACGCAGGAAGTGACGGCGGAGCCGCGGCGCTGAGGGAGGAAGTGAAGAATAGGTGAGTATCTTCGATCTTCAATTACAAGGTGAGTGAATAAAAAAAAAAAACCTAACTATCCAATTCTGTTTCAGGTTAAGGGGAAGAAGCGGACGGGCACAAAAAAAAATATCGATTTTGTGCCCGGAACTCCGCTTTAACCCCTTCCCAGCCAGTGTAATTAGCACAGTGAGAGTGTATAGTAATAGCACTGATCACTCTATTAGTGTCACTGGTGATGTCAGTCAGTGTTCAATTGCCTGCCACACCCTCACAGTCCCTCTATCGGTTGGTGATCACCACCATCACCAGTATAACAAAACCAAAAGATTCCAAATATATATACACACACATACATATATATATATATACATACACACACATACATATACATATATATATATATATATATATATATGTATATATATACACATACACACACACACACACACACACATACATATATATATACATACACATACACACACACACACACACACAGTTACAGAGGAGGTTGTCACCATTAATGATTAAACAGCAGGCAGCACTACCCTTTTTTTTGTATTTAAGTATACAGGTCATTCTTGCACAAAGCAGTGCCGCTGCAGTGAATCAGTCTAATCCATCCTGAACAGTGCTGCACTGAGAAAAGTAATCCTGATTGGTCAGTGCTGTTGCAGTGATATGACCTGATCGATTCTGGAAATGCTGCACCAAGAAAGAGTGAGCGCTGCCCCGAGGACAGTGAGCGCTGCAACGAGGACAGTGAGCGCTGCAACGAGGACAGTGAGCGCTGCAACGAGGACAGTGAGCTTCCAACGAGTACAGTGAGCGCTGCAACGAGGACAGTGAGCGCTGCAACGAGGACAGTGAGCGCTGCAACGAGGACAGTGAGCGCTGCAACGAGGACAGTGAGCGCTGCAACGAGGACAGTGAGCGCTGCAACGAGTACAGTGAGCGCTGCAACGAGGACAGTGAGCGCTGCAACGAGGACAGTGAGCGCTGCAACGAGTACAGTGAGTGCTGCACCGAGTAGAGGGAGCGCTGCACCGAGTAGAGGGAGCGCTGCACCGAGTAGAGGGAGCGCTGCACCGAGTAGAGGGAGCGCTGCACCGAGTAGAGGGAGCGCTGCACCGAGTAGAGGGAGCGCTGCACCGAGTAGAGGGAGCGCTGCACCGAGTAGAGGGAGCGCTGCACCGAGAAGAGGAAATGCTGCACCGAGAAAGAGTGAGCGCTGCACCGAGGACAGTGACCGCTGCACGGGGAAGAAGGAGAGGACTGTGGGGGCGCTGACTGCTCAGCAACTCTGGAGGAAAGCACAGCAGGGACTGGGGGAGGGGTGACAACCTATACATATTTCTTCTGTAAAGGTGAACTAACCCTTTAAGATGTGTTAGGTGGTGCCTGGAATTCCACTTTAACTGACCAAGCTGAAGATAGAAGCTGATTGGTTGCCATGCCTCCCCCATTGTATACAGATCATCAGGTCTATGCTGGGACTTTGGTTTACAGACAATGTATAATCCCCTTCCAGTATGACATCTATGGGAGAAGAAACATCCTAAAAGAGGATTTCTATGATGCTCACTTACTGAAACAACTTCCAGGACCAGCTGACAACACAGGGAACACACATCAGGATGCCCTCCATGCAAATCCTCTTTAAGAAACTCCTTCCATGTCCCCAGTGCCTCCACTCACCTGACCACAGTGGTCACCTCGTCATCTTCCTTCTCTTCATCCGAGCTGGAGGCTCTCCGCCTTCTGAAATTCTTCCCCGCTGGCATCTTCTTTTCCAGCAACTTCTCTGCCTCTATTGCATGTAAACACAGGGGGACACCCTACTTCCGGCGCCTAGTGACGACGTCACGCTGCCCTTCTCAGGCTTCCCGGGGCCCCGCCCTGTCCCTGGCAGAGGTGGGCGGAGCCATTAGTCAGCCGTCAAAAGGCTGCAGAAAGAATGGGAAGAAGAGCCAGGCAGGCATAGAATAGAGAGGTAAGCATCCTTCCCCTCCCCCTCTCCCCTATGGCCTGGCACACAGAGGGAGCCCAGGGTGCTGGGCACAGCTGGCATGTCCTAATGTACATGTATAGGTGGTGTGTTTACATGGGGGCAGGGGACGGGCCAGGCTGGGGTAGGCGGGCACACCATGTATATACTGAGAGCCAGGACAATACCTATCTGTATACAAATATATATTTCTGTCTGTATATATACTGTATATATGGATTGTCTGTGTGTATATATATACTGTATATATGGATATGTGTGTGTATATATATATATATACTGTATATATGGATATGTGTGTGTGTATATATATATATATACTGTATATATGGATATGTGTGTGTGTATATATATATATACTGTATATATGGATATGTGTGTGTATATATACTGTATATATGGATGTGTGTGTGTATATATATATATACTGTATATATGGATATGTGTGTGTATATATACTGTATATATGGATGTGTGTGTGTATATATATATATACTGTATATATGGATATGTGTGTGTATATATATATATATATACTGTATATATATATATATACTGTATATATGGATATGTGTGTGTGTATATATATATATATATATACTGTATATATGGATATGTGTGTGTATATATACTGTATATATGGATATGTGTGTGTATATATATATATACTGTATATATGGATATGTGTGTGTGTATATATATATACTGTATATATGGATATGTGTGTGTGTATATATATATATACTGTATATATGGATATGTGTGTGTGTGTGTGTGTGTGTGTATATATATATACTGTATATATGGATATGTGTGTGTGTATATATATATATACTGTATATATGGATATGTGTGTGTGTATATATATATATACTGTATATATGGATATGTGTGTGTGTATATATATATATACTGTATATATGGATATGTGTGTGTATATATACTGTATATATGGATGTGTGTGTGTATATATATATATACTGTATATATGGATATGTGTGTGTATATATATATATATATACTGTATATATATATATATACTGTATATATGGATATGTGTGTGTGTATATATATATATATATATACTGTATATATGGATATGTGTGTGTATATATACTGTATATATGGATATGTGTGTGTATATATATATATACTGTATATATGGATATGTGTGTGTGTATATATATATACTGTATATATGGATATGTGTGTGTGTATATATATATATACTGTATATATGGATATGTGTGTGTGTGTGTGTGTGTGTGTATATATATATACTGTATATATGGATATGTGTGTGTGTATATATATATATACTGTATATATGGATATGTGTGTGTGTATATATATATATATACTGTATATATGGATATGTGTGTGTGTATATATATATATACTGTATATATGGATATGTGTGTGTATATATACTGTATATATGGATATGTGTGTGTATATATGTAAATATACTGTATATATGGATGTGTGTGTGTATATATATATATATATACTGTATATATGGATATGTGTGTGTATATATATATACTGTATATATGGATATGTGTGTATATATATATATATATATATATATATATATATATATATATATACTGTATATATGGATATGTGTGTATATATATATATATATATACTGTATATATGGATATGTGTGTATATATATATATATATATACTGTATATATGGATATGTGTGTATATATATATATATATATACTGTATATATGGATATGTGTGTATATATATATATACTGTATATATGGATATGTGTGTATATATATATATATACTGTATATATGGATATGTGTGTGTATATATATATATAGGGAAGCTCCAAAAACTAAAAACACAAAAGAAAGGAGGTGCAACACCCTTCGACACCTTCTGAAAATGTATTTGTAATGCCAAAAACACACTCACAAACATGAAGAGTAAAAATCGCATGAAAAAAAGTCCACCCCAATGTGGAAAGGACATGTTCCCTGCGCTAGGACCTCTAACGCGTTTCGGGAGCCTAGGCTCTGAGGAAGGGAGCGTGGCTCCCGAAACACGTCAGCGGTCCTAGCACAGGGAACATGTCCTTTCCACATTTCCTTTTTACTCTTTATGTTTGTATTTATAATGCCAACAACATACTCACATTTTCAAAAGGTGTGGAAGAGTAATGCACTAGGTGTTTGCGCCTCCTTTCTTTTTGTGTATATATATATATATATATATATATATATATATATATATATATATATATATATATATACACAGTATCTCACAAAAGTGAGTACACCCCTCACATTTTTGTAAATATTTTATTCTATCTTTTCATGTGACAACACTGAAGAAATGACACTTTGCTACAATGTAAAGTAGTGAGTGTACAGCTTGTATAACAGTGTAAATTTACTGTCCCCTCAAAATAACTCAACACACAGCCATTAATGTCTAAACTGCTGGCAACAAAAGTGAGTACACCCCTAAGTGAAAATGTCCAACTTGGGCCCAATTAGCCATTTTCCCTCCCTGGTGTCATGTGACTCGTTAGTGTTACAAGGTCCCAGGTGTGAATGGGGAGCAGGTGTGTTAAATTTGGTGTTATCGCTCTCACTCTCTCATACTGGTCACTGGAAGTTCAACATGGCACCTCATGGCAAAGAACTCTCTGAGGATCTGAAAATAAGAATTGTTGCTCTACATAAAGAAGGCCTAGGCTATAAGAAGATTGCCAAGACCCTGAAACTGAGCTGCAGCACAGTGGCCAAGACCATACAGCGGTTTAACAGGACAGGTTCCACTCAGAGCAGGCCTCGCCATGGTCAACCAAAGAAGTTGAGTGCACATGCTCAGCGTCATATCCAGAGGTTGTCTTTGGGAAATAGACGTATGAGTGCTGCCAGCATTGCTGCAGAGGTTGAAGGGGTGGGGGGTCAGCCTGTCAGTGCTCAGACCATACGCCGCACACTGCATCAAATTGTTCTGCATGGCTGTCATCCCAGAAGGAAGCCTCTTCTAAAGATGATGCACAAGAAAGCCTGCAAACAATTTGCTGAAGACAAGCAGACTAAGGACATGGATTACTGGAACCATCTCCTGTGGTCTGATGAGACCAAGATAAACGTATTTGGTTCAGATGGTGTCAGGCGTGTGTGGCGGCAACCAGGTGAGGAGTACAAAGACAAGTGTGTGTTGCCTACAGTCAAGCATGGTGATGGGAGTGTCATGGTCTGGGGCTGCATGAGTGCTGCCGGCACTGCGGAGTTACAGTTCATTGAGGGAACCATGAATGCCAACATGTACTGTGACATACTGAAGCA
The DNA here is from genome assembly GCF_965119305.1 of Pelophylax lessonae. Classification (NCBI taxonomy): domain Eukaryota; kingdom Metazoa; phylum Chordata; class Amphibia; order Anura; family Ranidae; genus Pelophylax; species Pelophylax lessonae. The sequence continues at coordinate 277,736,028 of NC_138774.1, read as the reverse complement.
GAGCATGATCCCCTCCCTGAGGAGTCTGGGCCGCAGGGCAGTATTCCAACATAACGACCCCAAACACCTCCAAGATGACCACTGCCTTGCTAAAGAAGCTGAGGGTAAAGGTGATGGACTGGCCAAGCATGTCTCCAGACCTAAACCTTATTGACCATCTGTGGGGCATCCTCAAACAGAAGGTGGAGGAGCGCAAGGTCTCTAACATCCACCAGCTCCGTGATGTCATCATGGAGGAGTGGAAGAGGACTCCAGTGGCAACCTGTGAAGCTCTGGTGAACTCCATGCCCAAGAGGGTTAAGGCAGTGCTGGAAAATAATGGTGGCCACACAAAATATTGACACTTTGGGCCCAATTTGGACATTTTCACTTAGGGGTGTACTCACTTTTGTTGCCAGCGGTTTAGACATTAATGGCTGTGTGTTGAGTTATTTTGAGGGGACAGTAAATTTACACTGTTATACAAGCTGTACACTCACTACTTTACATTGTAGCAAAGTGTCATTTCTTCAGTGTTGTCACATGAAAAGATAGAATAAAATATTTACAAAAGCGTTAGAGGTTTACTCACTTTTGTGAGATAGTGTAAATAGAAACATTGTATCATTTCGTTCTTTTAGATCAAAGGGATGAACTTTTGGTCTGTAAATGAGGTCAGTTTAACCACTTAAAGACCCAGCCTTTTTCTGACACTTAAAATCTGTATTTTTTTTTGCTAGATATTTACTTAGCACCCCCAAATTATATATATATGTATGTGTATGTATATATATATATATATATATATATATATATATATATATACTGTATGTGTGTATGTATGTATGTATGTATATATATATATATATATATATATATATATATATATATATATATATATATATTTATTTAGCAGAGACCCTAGAGAATAAAATGACGGATGTTGTAATATTTTATATCACACTGTATTTGCACAGCGGTCTTTGAAATGACATTTTTTTTGGGAAAAAAATACACATCAATGAATTAAAAAAAAAAACTAAACAGTAAAGGCAGCCCAATATTTTTGTATAATGTGAAAGATGATGTTACCCTGAGAATCGTGATAATTTTTCTAAGCCCAAAACTTGTGATTCTCATTTTTTCCAGAATTGTGCAGCTCTATCACATAGGCAGTTCGCCATTCTGGCTCTCTGCCTAACGATTGGTGGGTGGCGGCGGACCTTGAGTACTTGGTACCCGTAGATCAGCTCCCCAGTGTGAGCAAGCCGCCTACCCGGAAAGTGTCGGATCACGTACAGTATATATATATATATATATATATATATATATATACGTGGCCTGGTACACAGGTGCCACCCTGTAGCAGTGAAAGTGCTATGGAGCAGACCTGAAGTGGATATTTACCACTAACTACATATCGCACCATTTAGGAGATATTCACAGTTGAAGCAGTCGGTGACATCACTGGCGCATGCGCATTGTGCTCCGCATTGTACAAGAGTGATATCACCATGGCCCAGCCATTCAAACACCTGGAGAGCGTGAACTCGGAAGTGAGAGTCGGTGAAGATGGAAGCGCTGACAGCATGCCGCTGGAGGGGGCTCAGTTCAGGTAAGTCTTTCATAATGTGCCGGTATGCTGTGCAAGCTAGCATATTGTGATAAAAAAAAAAAAGCATCCCTTTAACCACTTGCTGACCAGCCCCTGTAGTTATACTGTGGCAGGTCGGCTCTGTTACGCGAAATGACATACATGTACACCGTTTTGTGTAGCAGTTAGTGGAGGCGTGCGCGCGCACCGATTTGCTAAAGGGGGAGCCAATCAGCGGGGCCAACAGACGTGATGTCCGTCGGGCACCTGCGATCGCTCCCCATGCAGACAGAATGGCGATCTGCCGATGTAAACACGGCAGACCGCTGTTATGTCAGTGATGAACACAGGGATCCTCCTATTTAGGAACACAGGTCTCTGTGTTCATTCCATAAGCCCATCCCCCCACAAAGTTAGAAAACACCCCCTAGGCACACATTTAACCCTTTGATCGCCCCTGGTGTTAACCCCTTCCCTGCCAGTGTCATTATTACAGTAACAGTGCATATTTTTAGCACTGATTACTGTAGTAATGTCACTGGTCCCCCCAAAAGTGTCAGTTAGTGTCCGATCTGTCTGCCGCAATGTTGCAGCCCCGCTAAAAATCGATGATCGCCGGTTTTCTGGTAAAAAATATATATAAATAAATAAGAATGACATAAATCTTTCCCCTAGTTTGTAGACGCGATAACTTATGCTCAAACCAATCAATATACACCTTTTGGGATTTTTTTTTACCATAACAATGTAGCAGAATACATATTGGCCTAAAATGATGAAAAAATTTGGATTTTTTTAATTTTTTTTTTATTGGAAATGTTTTATAGTAAAGTAAAAAATATTGTTTTTCTTTTTCAGAATTGTCGCTTTTTTTTTTGTTTAGACTCGGTTCACATTGCCGCGACTTGTCAGCCTGACAAGTCGCACTCCCTCGCGGTCCATTGACCACTACAGGACCCGTTCTAATAGGAGCAACACAAGTCGCTCCGACTTAGAAAAAGGGTCCTGTACTACTTCGGGGCGACCTCGGAGCGACTTGCATAGACTTCCATTATGTGAAGTCCCTGCCAGTCGCTCCGAAGTCGTGGTGCATTGTAGTAAGTAAGTAAGAAGTAGTAAGGAGGCGTGTCGCCCCAGTGTGAACCGACTGTAATAGCGCAAAAAAAAAAAAAATCGCAGAGGGGATCAAATACCACCAAAAGAAATCTCTATATGCGGGGAAATAAAGGACATCAATTTTATTTAAGTACAACGTCACACGATCGCAGAATTGTCACGCAGTGCCTAATTGCACAAAATGGCCTGGTCATTAAGGGGGCAAATCCTTCCGGTCCAGAACTGGTTAAAGTAACGCAGTGCTGTATCGCAAAAAAAAATGGCCTGGTCATAAGGGGGGTACAACCTTTCCGGTCCTTAAGTGGTTAAACAGTTTGGCAATCATGTGACCACTGTTACACGATTGGAAGCCTGTCCCGCCAGCTACTGTTCTATAGCCCAGATCAAGAGCTGTCTGCGACAGATTGGTCTTTGTGCTGAGAGCGCCCAGCGAGCGGCTTTATTCCGGTAACAATAGAAAAATAGGGCCATTTGGTGGAAAAAGGTTTATTGATCAGAAAAGTTTCCATTCAGTTTTTTTGCAGTTGCAGGATAGCCAATCCTGTGTGTAATCCTCTATTATCAGTAATATTAGACAAAGATTGCTCACATCTGTCACACACTGCTTCCATGTGACAAAAGAGTGATATAGATTGCTGACGTGACAAAAGACTGTCAGAGTGCTTAGTGTCTAACGCTCATCATTGTTCTCCTACTGACATAGAAGCATTTTTGTAAACAGGCAAAGCCACGCTTATTTTACCAAGCAAACACTATAATTATTACCCTATTCCAAAAGCATGGTTTGCTATCTTAAGGGCAACAGTAGAATCTCATTAACAGCACATCTTACAAAAAACAGTCAAGAGTATATATACAACACAACATATGGTGGGCAAGGAATATATATATATATATATAAAGAATGTCTCTTACGTTGGTGGACAGTAGGAGGAAGAATGTCTCTTACGTTGGTGGACAGTAGGAGGAAGAATGTCTCTTACGTTGGTGGACAGTAGGAGGAAGAATGTCTCTTACGTTGGTGGACAGTAGGAGGAAGAATGTCTCTTACGTTGGTGGACAGTAGGAGGAAGAATGTCTCTTACGTTGGTGGACAGTAGGAGGAAGAATGTCTCTTACGTTGGTGGACAGTAGGAGGAAGAATGTCTCTTACGTTGGTGGACAGTAGGAGGAAGAATGTCTCTTACGTTGGTGGACAGTAGGAGGAAGAATGTCTCTTACGTTGGTGGACAGTAGGAGGAAGAATGTCTCTTACGTTGGTGGACAGTAGGAGGAAGAATGTCTCTTACGTTGGTGGACAGTAGGAGGAAGAATGTCTCTTACGTTGGTGGACAGTAGGAGGAAGAATGTCTCTTACGTTGGTGGACAGTAGGAGGAAGAATGTCTCTTACGTTGGTGGACAGTAGGAGGAAGAATGTCTCTTACGTTGGTGGACAGTAGGAGGAAGAATGTCTCTTACGTTGGTGGACAGTAGGAGGAAGAATGTCTCTTACGTTGGTGGACAGTAGGAGGAAGAATGTCTCTTACGTTGGTGGACAGTAGGAGGAAGAATGTCTCTTACGTTGGTGGACAGTAGGAGGAAGAATGTTGCTTATATTAGTGGTCAGTAGAAGGAAGAATATCTCTTACGTTGGTGGACAGTAGGAGGAAGAATGTCTCTTACATTGGTTGTCAGTAGAAGGAAGAATGTCTCTTAAGCCCCGTACACACACGCAGATCGTCGTCATACAAACGTCGGCGGACGAAAGATCTGCTGATTGTACGCGTGTTAGTATGGTGCCTCCGACAGATGTCTGCACACAATCCGCGGACAAGAGTCTTTCTTGCAAACATGAAAATTTTTGTCTGCAGACACCAGAACGGACGATTGTTCGCCTGTCAGTACAGAAATCAGCCGACAGACCGCAGATTTGCAAGACTGGGCATGCTCAGAAAATAAAAAACACAGGGAAAGTTAACCATTACATGACATCACTTCTGCAGTCAGCTGAAGTCTGCGGACAAAATTCTTGTGCTGTCCTTGTGCTGTCTTTGCACTTTTCAACAGACACCGACATCCCGGGGAGAAAAGACGAACATTTGTATGACGACGATCTGCGTGTGTGTACGGGGCTTTACATTGGTGGACAGTAGGAGGAAGATTGTCTCTTACATTGGTGGACAGTAGGAGGAAGAATGTCTCTTACGTTGGTGGACAGCAGGGGGAAGAATGTCTCTTATGTTGGTGGACAGTAGGAGGAAGAATGTTGCTTATATTAGTGGTCAGTAGAAGGAAGAATATCTCTTACGTTTGTGGTCAGTAGCAGGAAGAATGTCTCTTACATTGGTTGTCAGTAGGAGGAAGAATGTCTCTTACATTGGTTGTCAGTAGAAGGAAGAATGTCTCTTACTTTGGTGGACAGTAGGAGGAAGAATGTCTCTTACATTGGTTGTTAGTAGAAGGAAGAATGTCTCTTACGTTGGTGGACAGTAGGAGGAAGAATATCTCTTACGTTGGTGGACAGTAGAAGAAAGAATGTCTCTTACATTGGTGGACAGTAGGAGGAAGAATGTCTCTTACGTTGGTGGACAGTAGGAGGAAGAATGTTTCTTACATTGGTGGACAGTAGGAGGAAGAATGTCTCTTACATTGGTGGACAGTAGGAGGAAGAATGTCTCTTACGTTGGTGGACAGTAGGAGGACGAATGTCTCTTACGTTGGTGGACAGTAGGAGGACGAATGTCTCTTACGTTGGTGGACAGTAGGAGGACGAATGTCTCTTACGTTGGTGGACAGTAGGAGGAAGAATGTCTCTTACATTGGTGGACAGTAGGAGGAAGAATGTCTGTTACGTTGATGGTCAGTAGGAGGAAGAATGTCTGTTACGTTGATGGTCAGTAGGAGGAAGAATGTCTCTTACGTTGGTGGTCAGTAGGAGGAAGAATATCTTTTACATTGGTGGTCAGTAGGAGGAATAATGTCTCTTACGTTAGTGGACAGTAGGAGGAAGAATGTCTCTTACGTTAGTGGACAGTAGGAGGAAGAATGTCTCTTGCGTTAGTGGACAGTAGGAGGAAGAATGTCTGTTACGTTGATGGTCAGTAGGAGGAAGAATGTCTCTTGCGTTGGTGGACAGTAGGAGGAAGAATGTCTCTTGCGTTGGTGGACAGTAGGAGGAAGAATGTCTCTTGCGTTGGTGGACAGTAGGAGGAAGAATGTCTGTTACGTTGATGGTCTGTAGGAGGAAGAATGTCTCTTACATTGGTAGTCAGTAGGAGGAAAAATGTTTCTTACATTGGTTGTTAGTAGAAAGAAGAATGTCTCTTACGTTGGTGGTCAGCAGGAGGAAGAATGTCTTTTAAGTTGGTAGTAAGTAAGGAAAAGAACGTTTTTTTACGTTGGTAGTAAATAAGGAGAAGAATGTACTAAGGAGAAGAATGTTATTTTACGCTGGTGGTCAGTAGAAGAAAGAATGTTTTCTTACGTTAGTAGTAAGGAGAAGAATGCCTCTTAGATTAGCTGACAGTAGGAGGAAGAATGTCTTTAACGTTGGTAGAAAGTAAGGAAAAGAACGTTTTTTACGTGGGTAGTAAATAAGGAGAAGAATGTACTAAGGAGAAGAATATCTTTTACGTTGGTAGTAAGGAGAAGAATGTTATTGTACATTGGTACTAAGGAGAAGAATGTTATTTTACGCTGGTGGTCAGTAGAAGAAAGAATGTGTTTTTTTTTTTTTTACGTTAGTAGTAAGGAGAAGAATGTCTCTTCCATTGGTGGATAGTAGGAGGAAGAATGTCTTTTAAGCTGGTAGTAAGTAAGGAAAAAGTTTTTTACGTTGTTAGTAAATAAGGAGAAGAATGTTATTTTACGCTGGTGGTCAGTAGAAGAAAGAATGTTTTCTTACGTTAGTAGTAAGGAGAAGAATGCCTCTTAGATTGGTGGTCAGTAGGAGGAAGAATGTCTTTAACGTTGGTAGAAAGTAAGGAGAAGAATGTTTTTTACATTTGTGGTCTATGGGAGCCAGAATGTCCCTCATATTGGCGGTCTGGAGGAGCCAGAATGTCCCTCACATTGGTGGTCTGTGGGAGCCAGAATGTCCCTCACATTGGCGGTCTGTGGGAGCCAGAATTTCCCTCACATTGGCGGTCTGTGGGAGCCAGAATTTCCCTCACATTGGCGGTCTGTGGGAGCCAGAATGTCCCTCACATTGGCGGTCTGTGGGAGCCAGAATGTCCCTCACATTGGCGGTCTGTGGGAGCCAGAATGTCCTCCATATTGGCGGTCTGGAGGAGCCAGAATGTGCCTCACATTGGCGGTCTGTGGGAGCCAGAATGTGCCTCACATTGGCGGCCTGTGGGATTTAGAATGTCCCTCACATTGGCGGCCTGTGGGAGTCAGAATGTCCCTCACATTGGCAGCCTGTGGGATTTAGAATGTCCCTCACATTGGCGGTCTGTGGGAGTCAGAATGTCCCTCACATTGGCGGCCTGTGGGAGTCAGAATGCCCCTCACATTGGCGGCCTGTGGGATTTAGAATGTCCCTCACATTGGCGATCTGTAGGAGCCAGAATGTCCCTCACATTGGTGGTCTGTGGGAGCCAGAATGTCCCTCATATTGGTGGCCTGTGGGAGCCAGAATGTCCCTCACATTGGCGGTCTGTGGGAGCCAGAATTTCCCTCACATTGGCGGTCTGTGGGAGCCAGAATGTCCCTCACATTGGCGGTCTGTGGGAGCCAGAATGTCCTCCATATTGGCGGTCTGTGGGATTTAGAATGTCCCTCACATTGGCGGTCTGTGGGAGCCAGAATGTGCCTCACATTGGCGGCCTGTGGGATTTAGAATGTCCCTCACATTGGCGGTCTGTAGGAGCCAGAATGTCCCTCACATTGGCGGCCTGTGGGAGACAAAATGTCTCTCTTATTGGCGGTCTGTGGGAGCCAGAATGTCCCCCACATTGGCGGTCTGTGGGAGCCAGAATGTCCCTCACATTGGCGGCCTGTGGGAACCAGAATGTCCCTCACATTGGCGGTCTGGAGGAACCAGAATGCTAATTACCTGTTTATGTGCCGACTAGTGGAAACAACTCCTTTGATGTTTTGAATATTCCAAGGCTTTTTCCAAAACCTTTCAAAACTCAAGCAAAGATTATTCAAGTAAGGACATGGGGTAGCGAATTATGAGCACTAATATACCTGTGTATATATAAAAGGATTTTTGAGTGAGATGTTGAATGTCAGGCAGACCCTATGTAATATCTTGAGATGAATTCATCTCAATGACTCAGTGATGACCCTTGGTAGACACCTCAAATCCACGCTTGGGTTAGGGACACGATCATTGTTAGTGGTTAGGGACATGATCATTGTTAGTGGTTAGGGACACGATCATTGTTAGTGGTTTAGGCATAATGAACCTAAAATCAATACAGGGAAAATACCTAATGAGTTCATTGTATAGAAAATGAGTGGGTAGAAAGATGACTTTTTGTTGTACTGTAAAAAAGAGAGAATAGATGGTCTTCTGGGGTTTACACTAGGTTATGGATTGTAGAGATCCCTTATGCCACCACATATTGAAAAGTAACTCCACCTTATTGGAAAAAGAAATAGCACATTAAAAAAAATCACTCTAAACAGGACGTTATCCAACAAGGAGCTATTCCTTCAGAGACGAACAGTTAGGAATCTGCAACAAAGTTTATTAAAATTCTTGTAATGTACATTTATCACTCGGAGGGGAATTTTTTTTTTTCTTAATAAAAGTGGAGTAACCTTTTAAATAAAGAAAAACCTGGGGGAAAGCTGGAGTAGTGCTCGAAGGCATTAGAGAGGAGACAGTCCCTGGAGTTTTCTGGCTTCCCTCCAGTGCTGTATTTTGGCCTAGGCCAACAAGGCCCAGGCCTAGGGCAGCACTTTGCAGGGGGGCAGCAAAAAAGCCACCCCCCCTCCACCTGAGACTCTATTGGCCACTGGTTGCTAGAACCACCTCTCTCACCAGCCTCTCTCTCTCATCCCCCCTTCTCTCTCTCTCTCTCTCTCACCCCCTCTCTCTCGCCCCCTCTCTCTTTCTCTATCATCCCCCTCTCTATCTCATCCCCCCTCTCTCTCTCATCCCCCCTCTCTCTCTCATCCCCCTCTCTCATCCCTCCATCTCTCTCTCTCTCTCATCCCCCCATCTCTCTCTCTCTCTCTCATCCCCCCATCTCTCTCTCTCTCTCTCTCTCTATCACTCTCTCTCTCATCCCCCCTCTCTCTCGCATCCTCCTCTCTCATCCCCTCTCTCTCTCACCCCCCTCTCTTTCGACCCCCCCCCCCTCTCTCCCTCCCTCACCCACCCCCTCTCTTTCTCCCTTCCTCCCTCCCTCCCTCGCCCACCCCCTCTCTCTCTCTGCCTCCCTCACCCTTCCCCCCCTCTCTCTCTCTCCCTCACCCACCCCTCTCGTGAGATCTCAGGGGTTCATGCTTGCAGTCCTTCAATTTTGGAGGGAGACACATCTGTTAAAAAACAAGTGGGGCAAATTTACATAATGGGGGGGGGGGGGGTGGCGTGCCCAATTTTAGTCTTGCCTAGGGCAGCACAAAACCAAAATACACCACTGCTTCCCTCCATGTAGAAATAATAATGTCCCTCAAGAGGAGTTTTAGTTTGATTCAGCTGGATAAAAGAGCGTTTAGCGTGTAATACCCTCTGAAGTGACCAAGGTTGTACTAGCTGTGCATCTAGGCCTGCAGCCATGTAAAATGAGGTGTCAGACATCTATGACCTGACATGAATTAGAATGCTTGCAAGGTTATATAATCTGATAACAGGAAGGTTCACCCATGGGTTTTGGTTAGAAGCTTGCAGATGCTTTAAGTGCCGGTTCACACTAATACGACTTGTCAGGCGACTTGGTCAGCCTGGCAAGTCGCCTACTGTCGCGGTCCATTGAGTAGTACAGGACCGGTTCTAATAGGAGCGATACAAGTCGCTCCGAGTTAGAAAAAGGTTCCTGTACTACTTCGGGGAGACCTGGAGCGACTTGCATAGACATTCATTTTATGAAGTCCGTGCAAGTCGTGCCGAAGTCGCGCTGCACGCGACTTCACAGGTCGCCCCCTAAGTCGGATCGCCGTAGTGTGAACCGAGTCTAAAGCTATTCTAGATTCTAAACAAAAGCGGGGATGGCAAAATCCAATTTTTAGGAGGGGTATGGTTTGTAAGAGGTAGAGAAGGCATGCAAATCTGATCGTTTTGAAAAAGGGCATCTGCCCATCACACTGTACTGTATAAGGACCCACTCAAACTGTCCAATTCAATTTTATGTAGTCATTAGCTCGTTGGTTCACATCTTGTCCAGTTCTATTTTTTTTATTACTTTTAGATATGCGATGTGGGACTGGGAGGTTTAAACTCAAACAGTAGGTACATTTGCAATGAGTTGCGCCAGTCCAAAACTGTATTTTAGGGCATGGCAGCCTAGTACTTTTATTCAATAAATGGAAAGTTCACATGTACTTCAGTTGCCCATGCAGGGGTTTCTTCCAAACAGTGTGCACAAATAAAAATACCGCAGAACCTGGCCCACTTACCAGTCCCTTTTGACTGTGTTGTCCAGCTCTTTTGGAATACTTGGCTCTCTAGCCTTTAGTCAAAGTGCCCCGCTGCACGGTCCACCTCTGGCCTATGAATTGGGGTTCTCCTGACAATCCGATAGGAGCCTATCTGACTCCTGGAACTGAGACCGGCTGTCTCTTGGCTTCTGGCTGGGCCCTCTGACTCCTTGATGAGACCTCTGTCTCTTGACTTCTGACTGGGCCCTCTGACCCCTCGATGAGACCTCTGTCTCATGACTTCTGACTGGGCCCTCTGACCCCTCGATGAGACCTCTGTCTCATGACTTCTGACTGGGCCCTCTGACCCCTCGATGAGACCTCTGTCTCATGACTTCTGACTGGGCCCTCTGACCCCTCGATGAGACCTCTGTCTCATGACTTCTGACTGGGCTCTCTTACCCCTTGATGAGACCTCTGTCTCATGACTTCTGGCTGGACCCTCTTACCCCTCGATGAGACCTCTGTCTCATGACTTCTGGCTGGACCCTCTTACCCCTTGATGAGACCTCTGTCTCTTAGCTTCTGGCTGGTCCCTCTGACCCCTCGAAGAGACCTCTGTTTCTTAGCTTCTGGCTGGGTCCTCTGACCCCTCGAAGAGACCTCTGTTCTTTGGCTTCTGGCTAGGCCCTCTGACCTCTCAATGAGACTCTCTGTGTCTTGACATCTAGCTAGACCCTTTGACCCCGCATTTCACATTCTTGTAGACCTCTTTCTAAATGTGCTATGACAAAATGGTCTCAAAGAAGCTAGCAGTTGGCGGGCTGGAAAATTTGAGAACTGGCTGGTCCGCTTGATAACGGGTGGCCAACTTTTTGACCTTCCTGAGCCACAATGGATGAAGAGGAAATGTTTTGCGCTACACATAAAATACATTAACAATAAGGATAGCTAATGAGGAGAAAAAGACAGGCAGATCACAAGTTAACGATCGCTGATATAGATAATGTAACTCCCTGAGTAACATAACTTAATTTCTCTTTCGTTCATTGACGGACACAGCTCCTGAGAATCTTGACCAGTGAGTTATACTGCCTCCTACAGGGGAAGGACACTAGGCAGAAAAAAGACTCAACTACGCCTATTTGCAGTCCCAGAAGGTATACTCCCCCTTTCTGCTATAGGTTTTTTTTCTGCCTGGTCAGGAGTAAGGACCTAGTGCCTTGCTGGGATCTATGGTTCTGGCAATTTTTTTCTTTTTAGATTTTTTTCTCCTGCTTTTTTTCCTGTGAGATCTACAATCAACTGCCGGACTGGGCGACAAGCTGGATAATCTGGATCCAGTGGTTTCCCCAGTCTGGCCAGGGAGCGTGCGCAGACCACAGCTTCGCATTTGTTCGTCTGCAACATAGCCCCACCGCACGGGGGCTGGCCTGCGAGTTAAATGCCTAACAAGGTCGCATACGACCGTGTCTCAGCCCGCATCGCATCGTTCCTCCTGGCCAAAAGCCCCCCATTTCGATGGTGAGGAGCTTCTGTTTATAGCGGTGCCTGCCTGGTTCCTGGTATGGTGAGTAACTGTCTCCCCTCTCCCCCTGGAAGGTTTTGGGGGTGGACAGGGCCCCTCAAAGGGCCGGTCGGACCCCTCCTTCCTGTTAGGAAACCCTCCCCTGTGCCTCGGTGGTTCCTGTGGGTCATCTAGTCCCCCATCGGCCTCTCCTCCCCTCCCATCATAGGGTAGTGTGGTGGTCTGGGCTGCTTTCCTGGGCAGGGGGAGGGTGCTGTGCTGGTGATGGGGGTGGGCGGGGGGGGGGGGGTGCGCTGCTTTCGACTGGGCGATCGGCTGAGGGGGGGACTGTACCTGTTGGGGGCTCCTGCCCGGTTCCCCCATTCCCTTCTGTGCCTTGCCTGGGCCCCAGGGATCCCTCCTGGGTCCCTGGGAGCCTTGTGTAGCCACCATTTGGTTTTGGCCTGTATTGTGTATAGGCCAGCGACCATTTTGCATTGGAATCAGCGGTGGCCATTACAGTGAAGCCTTCTGGGTGGCGATTTCAGCTGTGGGAGCCCCTCCTTATCCCCTGGTGCTGACTCCTGGGTCTATTCCCTTCCTGGACACCGCACGTGGAGTACATTTTATCTTGGTGCTGGTGGTGACTGTCTGGTGGGGGGGTGAGTCTGGTGAGGTCCTCCCTTCCTCTGCTGCAGGATCGTGGGGTGCTCTGTTGCTGGCGACCAGGTGGTGTTACCAGTGCGGTGGGGGTGTCCCTTAGCACGTGTTTTGGGGGTCCCCCTATTCCTCATGGTGTCTTTGGAGCCCGTTTCCCCACCTGTCCCCCTCTCAGAGGCTGCTGGGCCCTCCAGAGCCCAACCATCCATTGATGCACTGACGGTGGTCCTGGGGTCCTTTGTGTCCCAGGTGGAGGTGGCTTTTAAGCGACGGGCTAGTAAAAAGCGCCCTCTCAAGATGGATCGGACAGATGGTGGTTTCTCCTTTCCCTGTGAAGACGCACTCTACTCGGGCGCTCCAGTGCTTCTTGGGCCTTCGGTCATCAGGCGTCAGTGACGCGGATGTGCAAATCGTCTACCTGGTGCACACTTTCACAAATTTCTCTAAAGTGGATGTGTTGGCATCTGCGCGGATGCCTCTTTTTGCCGCAAGATTTTGCAATCTGCTGTTTAGAGAGTCCGTTCCCTCTTTGGGGGAGTTATTTTAAGGTGGGCTTCAGTTGTTTTTCGTTGAGTTTCCGTTACCTGGTTGGCTACGGTTTAGCCTTTGGGAATTTTTTTTTGCTGTTCCCACCCTCATGTTTTAACACTGCTTTGGGACGTCCCAATGGTTATGAAGATCAGGAGCTGTGTCCGTCAATGAACGAAAGAGAAAATGGGATTTTTGACTAACCGTAAAATACATTTCTCTGATGTTCATTGACGGACACATCACCCACCCCTCTGGAGTTGTAATTCTTCTGACACTGCTTGTAACAAAACTGAGTACCTATAGCAGAGAGAGGGAGTATACCCCCTGGGACTGCCGATTTGGCACAGCCAGCCTTTTTTCCTGCCTAGTGTCCTACTCCTATAGGGGGCAGTATAACCCTCTGGTCAAGATTCTCAAGAGCTGTGTCCGTCAATGAACATCAGAAAAATGGATTTAATGGATTTTAAAAAGGTGGCAACACCCCTGCCACAGACATGTCTGTAGGATTCCTGGAGAAGAGAAGTAAAAAGTCCCCACCGCTGACCTACTGAGTGCGGGATGAAGACAAGGACAGAGCACAGGCCTCCTCCCCCAGCATGGATGATGTAAACTGTGTCTGAGCAGGGGCCGGTTCCATGCCCCACTGGACACTTTCCTGCCCTAACCCCTAGCTAGCCACGACCAAGCTGTCCCAGCTCCCCCGAACCGCCCCCTGCTGGCCAGGTCGGGAACCTGGATTTGGCAGGAGAGTAGAGAGCACCTGGAGTGGAGCATCAGCCTGGAATGGGGGTCGGGAGGAGACCCAAATCATGCACCATGGGTCTCTGGTTTGTACTTGCCCTCTGGGGCGAAAGTTGCCAGTCAGCCCCTGCCACCTACTATTCAAAAATAAGACAAAAATGATTTTCTCTGACGTTTGTGAGAGCGTGATGAATGCCTCCTGCAAGCTTCTCGTAGAGGAGGGGTAAGGGGTCATTGGAAAAAGCAGCACTGTATATTCTGGTTAATCTCTAGAGGGAGTTTCATCATCAGCTGTGATTCAGCGGTTTAATGGCTTTAGCTAGAGCTACAAACTGAGGCCATGTATTATGCAGGAATATCTGTGTCCTGGATTCCAGTCCCCTCAACCCCCGCTGTACAAAGATCCTTAGATGATCTGCAGCACCTAACAGCAGAGCAGGATGGATTTTATTACCCTTTATTTATTGCTTCTTTAAAAAGCTCCAACATATTATGCAGCATGTATATTAATACAGTTCAATTGCAAAATTACTGATTGGACAATATGCTGCTGCCTCCATATTAGTTGTATAATAGTATTTGCGCCAAAGTCCTTCAAACGCAGTTTTTTGGGAAAAAATATACTTTAATGAATTAAAAAAAAAAAAAAACTAAACCGTAAAGTTAGCCAAATTTTTTTGTATAATGTAAAAGCTAATGTTACGGCGATAACCGTGGTCTTTATTCTAAGCAAAAAAAAAAAAAATGCGATCTCATTTTATCCACTTGCCGACCGCCGCACGACTATTTACTGCGGCGGTCAGCCCCTCACAGGCAAAGTGACATAGGACTACATTGCTAGCCTGTGAGGCTCTAGGGAGCGAGCGCGCGTGCGCCGCCGGAGGTGGGCTCCCGCTAGCTCACGGACCCCCCCGCGCGTGTGCCCGGCGGACCCGATGTCCGCCGGTCACTCGCGATTGTCCGTTACAGCGGGAGAAAGGCAGGCGGCTAATGTAAACACAGCCGCCTGTCATTCTCCACTGTGTAAGAATGGAGATCATACGGTTCTGCTATGTAGGACCGTTGATCTCTGTTCTTACACCTCAAGCCACAGCCAATCACCGTTAGAATCACGCCCCCAGGGACACACTTAACCCCTCCTTCTCTAATAAAGTTAACTCCTTCCCTGCCAGTGTCATTTTTACAGTAACAATGCATATATATAGCACTGATTACTGTAGAAATATCACTGGTTACCCCAAAAGTGTCAAAAATGTCAGTCAAGGGTCCGATCTGTCCGCCGCAATGTCGCAGTCCCGCAAAAAAAATCGCAGATCGCCGCCATTACTCGTTAAAAAAAAAAAAACAACAAAAATGACAAAAATCCTTCCCTTAGTTAAACGCAATAACTTTTGCGCAAACCAATCAAAATACGCTTTTTGCGATTTTTTTTTTTTTTTTTTTTTTTTTTTTTTTTTACCAAACATATGTAGCATAAAACAAATTGGCCTAAAATGTTAATAAAATTTAGATTTTTACATTTTTTTTTGGGGGGGAATTTCATATAAAAAAATGTGAAAAATATTGTTATTTTTGCAAAATTTACGCTCTTTTTTTTGTTTATAGCGCATGATCAAAAAAAATCGCACAGGTGCTCAAATACCACCAAAAGAAAGCTCTGTTTGTGGGAAAAAAAGGACGCCAAATTCGTTTAGGTACAGCGTCGCACGACCGCGCCATTGTCCGTGAAAGTCCCGCAGTGCCGAATTCGCAAAATAGGCCCTGGTCAGGAAGGGGGTAAAATCTTCCGGGGCTTAAGTGGTTATCCAGAATCGTGCAGCTCTACTGCAGACCAATGCTTTCCAGGGTGTGGAGCAACAAAGCATTGTATAGCCGAGATTGAACAGAGATATTCACTCTCCATTATAAATTGGCCCCCTTAGCTGGATAAAGCATTGTGTAAAATACTTGTTTTAACTTTTTTATCCTTTCTTGCATCTCAGTCTCTGTTTTGCAGTCACTTCTTTCTTTATCAACTACTGCAATAGCTGCACGGCATGGCTCAGGACAGGTTGCATAACAGTGACATGGTGATAACAGTAGCCCATATCTGCCTAATATGTGTTGAAATGGCAAAGGGCCCAGGTAGATAATGCAGGAACACAACTGGGAGACAGGGATAGATTGTTAAAAAAAATAGGAGGTGATATGTGCGCTGTCACTTAGATATCCGAATAGGAGGGGTTCCTGCAGTGTAATGCAGCAAATGGAGAAACTTATGTGGCTATGAGATTAGGATCAGATCCTATCCCACACGCAGCCAACTCTAGTATTATCACTAAATACCAGTATATATCACAAGACAAAGTGAGCCGGCGCTAGTGGGAGAAAATCTCAGAGGGGCTCAAACTACTTGAGAGTAGAATATAAAACTATTATATCAGGTCAATGCATCCAAATCCTAAAGTCAAATATATGTCTGTCTTCAAAAGAACGATATAAGATGATAATATATATAAAATCCGAATCCTAAAACAAAATATATGTCTGTCCTAGATATAAATATTCTAAAAGAGATGCTGCAATATGAATCCAACTTCCATTAAAATAGTTCCATAGTATATTTCATTAAATTACACCAATATTGCGATTTTGCGATTTCTATCGCTTGATGCTATTTTCCGGCAGTTTTTTTCTGTGATAATTCTATGGTGTAATTTAATGGAATATACTATGGAACTATTTTAACCACTTGCCGACCGCTGCAAGTAGATACAGTAAAACCTTGGATTGCGAGCATAATTCGTTCCGGAAAGAGGCTTGTAATCCAAAGCACTCTTATATCAAAGCAAATTTCCCCATAAGAAATACAGTAAAACCTTGGATTGCGAGCATAATTCGTTCCGGAAAGAGGCTTGTAATCCAAAGCACTCTTATATCAAAGCAAATTTCCCCATAAGAAATACAGTAAAACCTTGGATTGCGAGCCTAATTCGTTCCGGAAAGAGGCTTGTAATCCAAAGCACTCTTATATCAAAGCAAATTTCCCCATAAGAAATACAGTAAAACCTTGGATTGCGAGCATAATTCGTTCCGGAAAGAGGCTTGTAATCCAAAGCACTCTGATATCAAAGCAAATTTCCCCATAAGAAATAATGGAAACTCAGATGATTCGTTCCACAACCATTTATTTATAAGTCCTTCAGTTTATAGTCCATATAAAAAGATTATAGCATTGCGATAGGTTATATAACCATAAAATGTCCATCCATAAATAGCCGCTTCCACAAGGGGATTAGAAGCAAAATCCAGCAGGAGCTACAGAGTATGAAAGAGAAGAGAGGCGCCTCTAAGTGTAGCAATATGGTTCCATTTAATGAAGTTACAACATTTAGCAACTCACATGGTTGATGAATAAAACAGGCACATCTTAGTATGCAGGCATCCGGGGTAAAGTTGTCCACATAGACTATCTTCTGCACCGCCGACTGCCAGTCTGTAATCCTGACCGGGAAGACCACCCTGCAGTAAAGCGATCTGAAAGCGAGGGGCAGCATGGAAGGGATGACGTAGATGGTGGTGTGGAGGACGGTCTATGTGGACAGCTTTACCCCTGATGCCTGCATACTTAGATGTGTCTGTTCCAATCATCAACCATCTGAGTTGCTAAAGTTTGTACCTTCATTAAATTTAACCATATTGCTACACTTAGAGGCGCCTCTCTTCTCTTTTCTACTCAGCTGTGACTTGAGGCTACTTGTATATCAAGACATCGCTTGTAAACCAAGTCAAAATTTATTTGAAAATTTTGCTTGTCTTGCAAAGCGCTCTTAAACCAAGTTACTCTCAAACCAAGGTTTTACTGTATACTGCGGCGGTCAGCCCCTCACAGGCAGAGTGACGTACCGGTACGTCACTAGCCTGTGAGGCTCTGGGGAGTGAGCGCGCACCGGCGGCGGCGTGGTCACGGACTCCCCCGCGCGTCTGACCGGCGGACCCGATGTCCGCCGCTCACTCAGCGATCATCGGGGGAGAGGGAGAAAGGCAGGCGGCTAGTGTAAACAAGCCGCCTGTCATTCTCCCCTGTGTAGAAACAATGATCATATGGTTCTACTATGTAGGACCGTTGATCGCTGTTTCTACAGCTCAAGCCACAGCCAATCACAGTAAGAATCACGCCCCTAGGGACACACACAGCCCCTCCCTCTCAAATAAAGTTAACCCCTTCACTGCCAGTGTAATTTTACAGTAACAGTGCATATGTATAGCACTGATTACTGTAGAAATGTCACTGGTAACCCCAAAAGTGTCAATAATGTCAGTCAAGGGTCCGATCTGTCCGCCGCAATGTCGCAGTACTGCAAAAAAAATCACAGATCGCCGCCATTGCGCGTTAAAAAAAAACAACAAAAATCTTTCCCTTTGTTAGTAAACGCGATAACTTTTGCGCAAAATTGACGCTCTTTTTTTGTTTATAGCGCAAAAAGTAAAAATCGCACAGGAGATTAAATACCACCAAAAGAAAGCTCTGTTTGTGGTAAAAAAAAAAGACGTTTAGGTACAGCGTCGCACGACCGCGCAATTGTCCGTTAAAGTCACGCAGTGCCGAATCGCAAAATACCCCCTGGTCTTTAAGCAGCCAAATCCTCTTGGGCTTAAGTGGTTAATGGAAGTTGGATTCATATTGCAGAATCTCTTTTAGAATATTTATATCTAGGACAGACATATATTTTGTTTTAGGATTTGGATTGACTTTTAGGATTCGGATTTTATATATATTATCATCTTATATCGTTCTTTTGAAGACAGACATATATTTGACTTTAGGATTTGGATGCATTGACCTGATATAATAGTTTTATATTCTACTCTCAAGTAGTTTGAGCCCCTCTGAGATTTTCTTCCACTAGCTGCCTAACTACTTCCTTGTTGGTAAATTTTCTGTTTTCTCAGGTCGTTCATAAAAATGATCTGCTTATCTGGTGCCCTGGTTAAGACTCCTGACCTTTTTTTTTTCATAGATCCTTCACAATGGGGGAGATAGTAGACTTTTGTCCTCATCTGGATTCCATAGGAGAAGTCACCAAGGAGGACTTGATCTTAAAATCCAAGGTGAGTTACTTGTAAAGCCTGAACTAGCAAAGCAACCAGTCGGTGCATCTTACGCAGAAATCTGTAGTGTTGGCGTAAACAATTACGAGGCGTAAACAATTACGAGGTAACTAATACTAAGACGGAGCATGGACCACCAGTTGGAATATCTATGCGGTTTGATGAAGGAGATATTAACTATCAAAACCTTGCTACCAGTTTATTGTAAAGACTGATTTCTTTATTCAAAAGGCTTGTTTCCCTAAAGTACAGACCAAAATGCTGCTATATGTTTCTAACCGTACATGCCGAGGCAGCTGTGCCAAGTAATCGAAAAAGAAATGAACCACCCAACAAGTGCCATCATCCAAATAATAACATTATATTAAAAATATATGATTGGAAAACCCAACACATAATTTCACAAAAAAGACATGGACTTTCTGGGGCACCTCGTAGAATGAATCAATGCGACTCATAATTGATAAAATGTCATTTTATTACAGAAAAAATAATAATTAAAAGAGTGGGGAAAGAAAAACAGACAATTCCTCACTCAATATACAAAATTATAGAAGAAAAAAGAAAAAGAAAACATTTCTAAAATAGTAACCCAAAACAGTTTATATCCCAAATGGTTCAAAAGGACCAATGGTAGGACTGTGAAGGGAATACTAGACTGGTTACAATATCATATCTGGTCAGTAGATCATTACAAAGTCATATCTGATCAACGGGTCTACGCGTTTCGCAGCGTGCTTCTTCAGGACCAGTTTATATCAGACATTTCTTAAACAAAACATAAATTAGTACAACAATGCTTATATTCATTCAAAAACATTTGTATATAGATGTGTCTGTGCCTTGGAAGAAAAAACCTGCTCACGTGGTGTAGCAAATGCTTACTTGGGCAGTAACAACATTTGGCCAGCTCCTAGAAAACTACTGTTAAAAACGTTAAAGGGTCAGTCCACCTAAAAGTCAGTCCACCCTAAAGACAGTCAGGGTCATCTGCAATGCAATGTACATTCAGATTAAGAACAAAAGATTGAAAAAGGAAGGAGAGAGCAGAATGGTATTTCTTCGTGTTTGTTCAGCCCACTGAAGGCTGGCTGGTGACCAAGGTTTGTGATTGGACATCCTGAATTACATTTTCATTATTATTTCATTAGCTAGATTTTTATTATTGAAAATGATGAAGTGGAGATTCTCCTTTTTGTAACTGAAGTAGCAAGATTCCATGAGGGTAGAAATGGAGCTTGGCGGTTTGGTGAGGAGGTGTTGGGGCTAAAACCCCCAAGCCAGGTGTCTACCAGTAACTGAAAAGTCAATTTTGAGTTCTGGCCATTTAAAGTTTGTGTCTTCCTCATAGGAGTGCACAGGCTCTTCTCTTGTTCCATGCGATTTAACGAGAACCATCTAATGTCAATGAATTGGCCTATAACCATCTAATGTCAATGAATTGGCCTATAACCATCTAATGTGATTGAACTGGCCTATAAGCATGTAATTTCAATGAACTGGCCTATAACCATCTAATGTCAATGAACTGGCCTATAACCATCTAATGTCAATGAACTGGCCTATAACCATCTAATGTGAATGAACTGGCCTATAACCATCTAATGTGAATGAACTGGCCTTTAACCATCTAATGTCAATGAACTGGCCTATAACCATCTAATGTCAATGAACTGGCCTATAACCATCTGATGTCAATGAACTGGCCTATAACCATCTAATGTCAATGAACTGGCCTATAACCATCTAATGTCAATAAACTGGCCTATAACCATCTAATGTCAATGAACTGGCCTATAACCATCTAATGTCAATGAACTGGCCTATAACCATCTAATGTCAATAAACTGGCCTATAACCATCTAATGTCAATAAACTGGCCTATAACCATCTAATGTGAATGAACTGGCCTATAACCATCTAATGTGAATGAACTGACTTATAACCATCTAATGTGAATTAACTGGCCTATAACCATTGTAAGGGGTTGGCTCGGTAGCGGGTGTGGGTGACCCCTTGGGTGGGTTCGCTACACAGAGAGACAGCCGAGGAGTGGTTGAAAACAACGGTCTATGGTTTATTCTTCCAATTTGCTGGAAACAAGTGCAAGCATCCAAACAGCATAAATCAAACAAACATAAAATAAACCCTGGCCACTTGGGGCGTCTACCTTCACAACACAGGAACCTACCTATGGAGTCTGTCCCAACCTACTGCTGGGCAGACACTACTGGTAATACAGCAGAAAACCAATAGTCTTTGTTTTCTTTTCACACAGAAAAAGTCAACACCACCTCACCTTCAGAAGTCTCTCAGCTCACTGCTCTCCTTAACGCACAAAGCCTCAGGATGCAGCAATCAGTAGTCATCCTCTGGATAAATTATAGAGGACTTAATTGCCTCATTCTGAATAGCTAAAGCTTTCCAACGTCCTTAAACCTTTCTGGCTACCTTCCCAGCCGACACCTGATAGTAATTGGTGAATTGTCTAAACAAGGCAGAAATGTATCTCCCGTCTGTGACAACACCCACAAATTTATCTGACTTCCTGTCACACCATCTAATGTCAATGAACTGGCCTATAACCATCTAATGTGAATGAACTGGCCTATAACCATCTAATATGCTGTGTCTATTTCTAAAGGGAACGTGCGAGTCATGCGGAGCTGGTGGGCCCAATCTCTGGGCTTGTCTGCAGGTAAGTGGCCTTGGAGGAGAAGAGAAATATTAATTGTACAGTGACAAGTGAGAGTGTAGGAGATGAGTGACATCTGCTTTATGTTTTAGGATGGCTGCCAATACGTGGGATGTGGAGAGTCCTATGCTGATCACAGTACTTTGCACGCACAGGTGGGTGAATCATTTACACTATAAAACCCAGCCAGTGACATAGTGACTTGTGAGCCTTCATCCTGGGTTTACACATATGCGATGTGGGAACCCTGCCAATCCACTGCGGGTTCTTGCATTGCATTCAACTCACAGGCAGTTCACACTGCCATATGCGAATCGCTGGGGGTGTCAATACAAGGTTAACAACACCCCCAGATCAGTTTGCATACCGCAGTGCGAACTGTCAGTTTGGACATGAATCGGATTGCATAGGTGTGAACACCCATGCGATCCGATTCTGGTGAGGACCCAAAAAAGGGTCCTGTGCGAGTTGTTTCCGAATGCCATGCAAATTCATTGATTTAAGAAGTTAGGACATAAAGCATTGCAACCACTGGGTAAACAGCTAGAGCAACTAACATTTTCAAGTCAGTACTCGGTGTGCTGAATTTTTTTGCCCTGCATGGTCAAAGCACAGGTTCACTTTAAAGTGAGCCTATCATGCCCATGGAAGGGTATAAACATTACATGTAAAAGCAGGCACCTTGTGTTAGTGTTAGGGCCCTGGCTGTATACGTAGCCTTGACTTCTTTGTAAGGTGAGCTTCCACTACCCTTCTCACCCCCTGTCATTCAGTAGTGCAGCACCAGAAATTCAGTGGCTCTCAGTCAGTGTGTAGTGGCTCTGGCATTATAGAGTTAAATGACGGGTAAGGCTGATTGCCAGTGTGTTATTTAAAGCAAAACTAAACCGCACGCAAAGTTTGGGTGCCCTAAGTGCCCCTGCTATAATGTGTAAGTACCCTCCGCATATATGGACATTATGGCACAATTGCTTCGCATAATATCCTCCAGGAATTGACCTTGTTCATTTCGCACTGATCACTGTCACTGGTGCTTTCATTTTCCCTAGTCTTCTTCTTGGTTCAAAGTTCTCAGCCGGCTTCATTGTCGACTCAAGATGACCTCATTCCCGCTCATGGGAGCTACTTCGTCACCACCCATGGCATGCTGAGGCTTCACAGTTGCACTCATGTGTGTACAATTGAAAAAAACAGGCTGGTGGCAGGGGAGATTTGACTGCTGGCAGGCCCGCGGGGGTGGTGGTGGATTTGCCGGCCATCCGGCCGTCCCGCGGAGGGGGGTTGTTGGATTTGCCACACCCCCCCCCCCCCACCAAATTATCATGCACCAGCCGTCACTGGTGGGGATAGATATAGACTTCCATAACTGTGCTATAGCTATACGAGATGCAGCCAACATATGTATTACTACAGTCCTTACTTGCGGTGGGTACTCCATTCCTAAATTAAGTAATGCCAGGGCGGGAGTCGGGGGCTTACGTGAGCCAGTTAAGTCTGTTATGATTTGATAGAGTTCCTGCTTGATTTTTGGGCACCTCCAGAAGATATGAAGTAGGTTACCTCTCTGGTGGCACTCCCACCAGCAAAAATCCAATGTATGTGGGTAAAATGTATGAAGTCTAATAGGGGTCAGATACCAGCAGTGTAGCATCTTCTGAGCATTATCCCAGTGGTCAGTGCATGATGATGCACCACCAACATCAAACCAATGTTTAAGGGTAAATGTTTGGTTTAGGTCCATTTCCCACTTCAACATGGGTGCCAATTTGGATGATGTTGAGTAGTAGTTCAAATATTTATAAAAAAAGGAAATAACTTTGATGTGGGTGCTTTGGTTGCTCATGACGACCTTCCACATTTTTCGGGGAATGGTAAGCTTGCCTACCAGGTTGGAACTCTGAAACTGGGCAATCTGTTGCTTTTTGTAGGGTAAAATGACACGTGTCACTATAGTAGGGAAACTGAATTTACATTAATCTGGTGTTTTTCTGGTTCTTTTAGGCTAAGAAGCACAATCTCATCGTGAACCTGACCACATTTCGTGTGTGGTGCTACTCCTGTGAGAAAGAAGTGTTTCTGGACTCTGGAGCACCTTCACCTACCCACTCCCACTCTACGTCACCAAGGCTTAGCCACAGGGTACGTTGTGCAGGCCAGCATTCTGACACCTGACC
This sequence comes from Pelophylax lessonae, assembly GCF_965119305.1. Lineage (NCBI taxonomy): Eukaryota > Metazoa > Chordata > Amphibia > Anura > Ranidae > Pelophylax > Pelophylax lessonae. The sequence continues at coordinate 277,712,427 of NC_138774.1, read as the reverse complement.
TGGGTGTGTTAGTAGATTGCACGTTTTTGTCATATATTTGGTTACCTCTGTGTATGCAACAGACACAACCTGCAATAGTAAAATCTTCCAAAGCTCGCTACACTTGTTACAGCCCTATTGTACAATCCTGTGTTGGCAATAATTCAGACTCGCATGGCCCTAGGCATCAAAGTTCCTTCAGATATCTGGGAGCACTCAATGAGACACAGAGACGGCAGGAACGATGTCACAGAATGTTCAGCTTTATTCAGACAGCAAAGAACGTTTTTATAGAGAGAGTAAAAGTAGATTATACATAGAATTGATACAAGAATAGCAGTTTACCATTACGTGCTTCAAGTCACGCACTTACATATGAGTTAATTAAAATAAGGCATAGTTATAATTGGCATTACATCAGACTTGTTCTAAGGGTTAAGATAAGGCATATTTAGTTACTTCAAACAGACTTGCTCTAAGGGTCAATTTTGACCACAAAGCGTAACGTAAACTTTCAAGGACATTTACTTAGATAGGCTTTTTAATTAAGCTGAGTCTAGGGTTTTAGTAATAAGATGGAGACAATGAAACAAAAATAGAGAATAGAGATTCCTTCACTCTGTACAGTCTCTATTACCATTACAAAACAAATGCGGTGCAAGGGTTTACCTAAAGAATGTGCTAAAAATCCACATAAATATACATACATAAATATTTTTTCAGTGGATATTTCTGTCCGTGATGTTCACAGGTATAATTGCAAAAATGTGAGCTGCACCTTATGTTTTGAGGCTATTTCTCTTCCCCCTTTCCGATACCAGGGGAAAAAAGCTCAGATCTCTTGATGTAAATAAACTTTGCTTGCTTTGGATTTGCATAAGATATCGATCATCAGTCAGCGTGATGTAAGGGGTCCAGACACATAGTTTGTGAGGATGGTGGGTACTGGAATTTTATTTATTTGCTAATCTGTTATTCCATGGTGAGAAAAAAGTAAAATTGTAATTTTAAAGCAAAATTAAGAATTATTTCAGGTCAGATATATGCATTATAAGGATTTAAAGTGATTGTAAATTCTCATTTTTTTCCATTACATGTTATACTTACCTGCTCTGTGCAGTTGGTTTTGCACAGGGCAGCCTGGATCCTCCTCTTTTTGAGTCCCTGCCTGGAGTTCCTGGCCCCTCCCTCCTGTGGAGTGCCCCCACAGCAAGCAGCTTGCTATGGGGGCACCCGAGCCAAGCTGCAGCTCCGTGTATCCATTCAGACATGGAACTGTCATTTGGCCCCACCCCTCTCTCTCCTGATTGGTTAACTGAGTTTGATTGACAGCAGCGGAAGCCAATGGCCCCACTGCTGTGTCTCAGCCAATCAGGAGCAAGAGTACCGGACAGCTGAGGCATTCGTGGACAGAGATGGGGGTCAGGTAAGTATTAGGGGGGCTGCTGCACACAGAAGGCTGTTTATCTTAATGCATAGGATGCATTAAGATAAAAAAAACCTTCAGAGTTTAAAACCCCTTTAATCAAACATAATACAGGATTTTTACCTGTTCCAGTTCTATAGTATGGATTTAAATTTGACCAGTTCAGCACAGACAGGCTTAATTTCAATCCAGGCTGGTTGTACAAAAGTCGATCTCTCGATGGCTGTTGGAACCAGCCTGTTGGAAAAACTTCAGTTGATCAGCACCACCGGCTATAGCAGGGAACTCTCCCCGCTGTCAGAATACAATAGCTCCACAGGATGGAGTCTGCCCGATCCACATCGAATGTATCAATGGGGGAATTGATTCATTTCTTTTGTTCAACCTGCTGGATGAACAAAAGAAAATGAATTATGTATGGCCTACCTTAGTGAGAAAGCTTAGTCTAGTGCACCAGGAAGGTCTGCCTTTACTGTAATTGCATGATCAATCCACTGTTATAGTGGAAAACATGTAGACTCCTTGCCATTTTTTTAGGCTGGGTTCACACAAGTCCGGTCCAAATTTCTCCTCCTGTTTTCAACACATATTTCCTAATCAGCGGTTCAGCTGCGATTTTGATAGGGTTCAGATGCAAATTTTTTTAGTCAGTGGCCGCCATCGTCTTTTTTACGTTAGCTGGTTGTTAAGGAGCAGGCTGGGAAGCCGGTCACTGTGTCCTTAACGACAGTTCCCCGCTGACAGCTGAATGTACAAAAAACATTGCCCACAATAAAAAATTGTGAAAAAAAACTCCAAAAACAAAAGACGACGTGGGGTCCCCCTCCACATCCATACCAGACTTCTAGGTCTGGTATGGATTTTGAGGGGAACCTCCATGCTAAAAAAAAAATGTAAAACATGGCGTGGGGTCCCCCCTAAAATCCATACCAGACCCTTATCTGAACTAGAAATTTTATCTTTGTTTGTCTTATCTGAACATGCAGCCTGGCTAGTCAGGAAAGGGGAGGGGATGAGCGACCATACCAGGCCACATGGCTCGCAGTGTCCTCTCTAATTCATCCATAAGATGTTCTATCGGGTTGAGGTCAGGACTCTTTGCAGGCTCCTCCACCCAAACTCACTCATCCATGTCTTTATGGACCTTGCTTTGTGCACTGGTGGGCAGTTATGTTGGAACAGGAAGGGGTCATCCCCAAACTCTTCCCATAAAGTTGGGAGCATGAAATTGTCCAAAATGTCTTGGTATGCTGACACCTTAAGAGTTCCCTTTACTGGAACTAAAGGACCAAGCCCAACCCCTGAAAAGCAACCCCACACCATAATCCCCCCTCCACCAAATGATTTGGACCAGTGCACAAAACAAGGTCCATAAAGACATGGATGAGCGAGTTTGGGGTGGAGGAACTTGAGTCCTGACCTCAACTCGATAGAACACTTTTGGGATGAATTAGAGCAGAGACTGTGAGCCAGGCCTTCTTGTTCACATCAGTGCCTGACCTCACAAATGCGCTTCTGGAAGAATGGTAAAACATTCCCATAGACACACTCTTAAACCTTGTGGACAGCCTTCCCAGAAGAGTTAAAGCTGTTATAGCTGCAAAAGGTGGGCCAACTCAATATTGAACCCTACGGACTAAGACTGGGATGCCATTAAAGTTCATGTGCATGTAATGGCAGGCGTCCCAATACTTTTGGTAATATAGTGTATATGTGCTCCAACTCAGGAGACTCTCAAAACTAAAAGAGTTAGGACTGCAGTACAGTGGGGTGCCATGAAGTAGCCTCTGCAGCTAATGCACGTATTTTGCAAATGTGTACAAACTAAACCCCTGGTTTTAATGTGAACTGTTAGACAGGGTCAGTTTGGTTTGCTGCAGGCTGGCTGGTAAGTGAGCTGGGATTTTTTGTCTGTTTTTTGGCCCTTGCTGCAAAGGCCAGTTATAGGTTTGGGTGGTTGCCATATGTTTGTAGAGTCTGTTCTTTGCCAATTCTGCACGGCTGCTATCTTGCTGGGTCGGAGACAGGTGAGTATAATAGACTGAGCATAGTCAAAAAACAGGAACTGTAATGTAAGTACAGTAACCCTTTAAACTAAGCTGGAGTTTTCCATTATTAGCAGTGTAATTTTCTATAAATGCCATTAATGACAAAGAAAGTTTTCCCAAACCCTAGCTGTCTTCTATAGCAGTAACACCTTAACTTTCGTTTTCTATTGTAGACTCAAAGGTAAAATCTGGTTACAAGCTGTAGTTAAAGCGGAATTCCGGGCTCAAAAACAACTTTGGCCCATCCGCTTGCTGAGATTGCCCTGAAAAACAAATGGATACTCCCATTTTTTTTTTCTTTACTTACCTTGTCATAGAAGAAAGTATACTTACCTTCCTTCTACTTCCTCGCTCTGTGGCCGCGGCCCGTGTCGTCTCTTCCTGTTTGCGATGACTCCTGGGAGCTGAACTTCATCGCTCCCAGGAGTCCAGGAGTCAATGCGCCTGCACCGGCCCCGCTAGTCCGTTCCGATGCAGGCGCGTTATTCCCTGCTAAACAGCTTCTGGGCATGCCCAGAAGCTGTGCAGGGATGACGCGCCTGCCCCGGAAGTGACGAGCGGGGCCGGTGCAGGGCATTCTGGGAAGAATAGGACATGGAAGAGGACGCCCTGGCTTCAGCTGTCCACACCTGAGATGGCGGCGCTGGAGAAGAAATTTTCAAAGTAAGTATTTCTTCTAAAAGGTAAGTGCGACCGGGCAGTTCAGAAGCTATCCATTGTGGAATGTACTAGCCCTGACTGTCCCGGGGGTATTTTTATCTAAATTTTACCCCCGAGGCCGGAACTCCGCTTTAATAGTTCATTTTTGTACCATCCTAGGTGTATTCACACCTGACTTGTATCTGTTGACATGATAAGGCTATTAATATTATAGTAATGTTGCTGGTGTTGTGTATGGGCTGTAGACAAATAATCCTGAACTGTCTGTCCCCAGGATGTGCCCTCGGCCACTCACTCACTGAAATCTGTGCCGATCGCAGTGGCGGATTATGGCGAGTCAGAGAGTGATGAGGATGACTTGAAGCCTAGAGGTAACTGTGTCTTACGGGTCCCATAACCATATAGAGGAACTACTGCATTATGGGTTTGAGTCAGTTATTTTTTTAAATTTACAAAGCATAATAAGTTTTCCTAAAGTTTCTAAAAATAGTTACATTCCCTTACTGTCACACTGGTTGGGCTCTCAACCAAACTGTCAAACCTTCCAATGGCTGGTGTCATAACTGATCACATGTGCAGCATCATGGCAGGTGAAGATTAAACAGAAACCAAGATGGCAGCTTCCTTGGCTGAAAATTATTGGAGGGTTTACTTCCACTTGTAACTTTTTTTTTTTTTTTTTTTTTTTATGGGACCCCAGGAGCTGTTAGCCATAATGTGTTAGTATGCACCACATATTAGCACATTATGGTAGACTTACCTGTCAAGTGATGCCCTCCAGTGCTGCACTGTTGGCACTCCCGCTGGTAACGGACACTTCCATCTTCTCTCAATCTTCCTTACAGGTTTAGTCTGTTCATCCGCTTGAATGGTTGGTATGTGATGACATCACTCCCGCGAATACACACAGGAGGGATATAGGAGTGGCGTAAATGTACGCTGAGCTGCACATGTGTGCTTCATTGTTCATTACCCCTGACAGACCGTGAGAAGTAGTTATGACAGAAGAGACCAATAGGGTCTCTTCTGTCATAAAACCCTAGGCTTAGGAGAGTGTCTATGGGAATGTTTGACCATTCTTCCAGAAGTGCATTTATGAGGTCAGGCACTGATGTTGCACGAGAAGGCCTGGCTTGCAGTCTGCGCTTGAATTCATCCCAAAGGTGTTCTATCAGGTTGAGGTCAGGCCAGTCAAGTTCTTTCACCCCAAACTCGCTCAACTGTATCTTTATGGACCTTGATTTGTGCACCGGTCCATATTATTTGGTGGAGGGGGGATTGTGGTGTGGGGTTGTTTTTCAAGGGTTGGGCTTGGCCCCTTAGTTCCAGTGAAGGGAGCTCTTGAGTCATCAGCATACCAAGACATTTTGGACAATTTCCCGCTCCCAACTTTGTGGGAACAGTTTTAGGTTGGCCCCTTCCTGTTCCAACATGACTTGGTGTAAAGTTGTTTTTCAGGGTTTTCAGGCTTGGCCTTTTAGTTTCAGTGAAGTGAACTCTTGCGTCATCAGCATACCAAGACATTTTGGACGATTTCCTGCTCCCAACTTTGTGGGAACAGTTTTAGGTTGGCCCTTTCCTATTCCAACATGACTGTGCACCAGTGCACAAAGCAAGGTCCAAAAAAACATGGATGAGCGAGTTTGGGGTGGAGGAACTTGGCTGGCCTCCAGAGTCCTGACCTCAACCCAACAGAACACTTTTGGGATGAATTAGAGCGGAGACTGTGAGCCAGGCCTTCTTGTTCACATCAGTGCCTGACCTCACAAATGCGCTTCTGGAAGAATGGTAAAACATTCCCATAGACACACTCCTAAACCTTGTGGGCAGCCTTCCCAGAAGAGTTGAAGCTGTTATAAATGCAAAGGGTGGGCCAACTCAATATTAAACCTTATGGACTAAGACTGGGATACCATTAAAGTTCATGTGCGTGTAAAGGCAGGCGTCCCAAGACTTTTGGTAATATAGTGTATGTTCTGTTCTGGCAGGTCTAAATGCCTAAATAGCAAGAAAATAACAGCGCACAATCGAATAAATACAAATACAGCAGCAATGCACTCAGGTCAAAATACAAAACCAGTTCAAAATATAACACAGTAATTAGTGCAGCGCTAAAAATCATAATATCATAAACCTATAGGAAATCAGTATATAAATGTAAAGTCCATGCAAGACAGAACATGAAATAGATGTATACTGGATAAGTCCTCCTTGGATGGAGACACAGGTGCTCTTAGTGCGACAACCGCCACCGCATAAATTGGCCTCTCGCCTGAAAGCCTATAGACAATGGTGTATATCTCCACTTAACAGTCCCAAGGCACGGGCTAACATGGATGGACTCTCCAGCAGGTAACAGGGATGATCTCACAACAGAGACTCGGCTCCCAGGAACTGCTTGCTCTCCGTAACACCGTGTAAAACATAAACGGGCAGGCCATAGCGTAATACTGATAACACCACTTTATTAAAACAAATGTAATAAAAGCCTCTTACTCGGTTGTAGAACATGTAAGGCAGACAAAAACGCAGCATGTCCGTGCCAGAACACCGCTGCTTCCGGATGACAGCGGGTGACGTCAGCAGCTCCTCCCTCCGCACGCGTATCGTCCCCAAGGGCGGGGACTTCGTCAGTGGTATGGGAGAAGGAGGACGTGACCCGAATAAAGTCTAAATACCTGCACATTATACCATCCAATAGTTTTAATGAGTCACCTTTAGGCAGAGGCTCTGTATAAACAAGCACCATTTGTGTGTATTAAATTGTTTTATTGCTGTATTGTCTCCCTTTATATTGCAAAGTACTGCAAACTGTTGTCGCAATATAAATCCTGTATAATAATAATATAGATAATTTACCTAAAATGCCACCCTTAGTTCTAGGTGGAGCTCATGATGAATCCAGCTTGCAAGTAAACTGGAAAACAGTGAATGTGTTTTCCTATCTAAGCCACTTCTGCTTCATTTCAGGCCTTACTGGGATGAAGAATATAGGCAACTCGTGTTATATGAATGCAGCACTACAAGCTCTCTCCAATTGGTAAGTCACCAGTTTGCTGCATTCCATATCTGTGGTTATACTGGTGTGAACAATTATTCGCTTATTTCTGGCCTGACCTGCATTTCAAGCTTTAAAAATTGCTGTGTGACTTGAAGATGCCTGGCAGCGTCTGAACCATCAGATCAATAGAGTTCACCTTCAGTTATGTAACACAAAGGTTTGCCTAGATGGATGTCATTTAAGGGCATTGTTCCAGCAGGCATTCACACTACATAGTTGTGACAAGCCAACAAAATGTATTAACAGCAAAATTTATTATTATTAATATATATATATATTTTTTTTACATTTGTAGTTTTTTAGTTCGCTCTTCAGCAAAGCACATAGTACAGTACAACAATAAGTAGTTTGCCAAACATGGCGGATTAGAATAAAGTACATAACAGTAATAGCAATAAAAAGTGTCAATACACATTCAGAACCCTGTCATCTTTTATGGTTCTATAATCATTAGAAATTTGACTACATAGAAAATGTTAGTTCCGAACATACAATTCAAGAACATGCAATACTAGTGCCATGGGCGTCGGCAGATCTTTTTCCAGGGGGGGCATCATTTTAAGGTCAGCCATGCTCCGCCCCTTTTCAACAATGTCATGAGGGGGGGGGGGGGCTTAGTCATTATCACATAAAGCCCAGGCATTCAAAGGTTTGTGAAACGAGATGCAAAAGCAAAGCTGACCCTCTCTGTTCTGGGTCCGTGCAGGCGGCGCATGCCTGCATGCAACGTCAGTACGTGCTGTGACGTCACATGCCATGCCTCTGTGCAGGGGGGCCACAAATCTCCTCAATTTCCTTGCCCCGGGTTCCCCCTCTCCTGGAATGATAGCACCGGGCGCGGGGCTGAGGACAGTGGTCCACGCGGCTGCTGGTGTCAGTCACTTGACCCGCCGCCTCTCTCCACCTCTCGGCCTTTCCTCCTCCCCTCCCTACTAATGTCAGTGGGGAATCCTTGGCCCCACCTGCTGCAGACAGGGAGAGGAGAGAGCTGGCGGGTCACGTAAGCAGCGATTGGCGCTCTGAAAAATAGTAAAGAACGACTTTATTTTTTTTAAAACACATACACAGACACAAGGACAAGGGCACACAGGATTATTAAACAGACCAGACAGGATAGTATAAAGTGGCTTAAGAACCACTTTAAAGGGGAAGTTGAGATTCCAGGGGTGTGGGCGCCCATGACTAGTTCTTAAGTAGGGGTTCGACCCATGCAGGCTTAAGCCAAAAGAGCATGGTTTCCTTTTCTTTTATAAATGCAGGCTTAAGCCAAAAGAGCATATTTTCCTTTTCTTTTATAAAACCTAAATTATAACATAGATGGGGATCAGGGTAGAATGAGTGAGAAAAAAGGAAAGGGAAGAGGGGAGGGAAAGAAAAGGGACTGGTAAAGGGGCTGGTGCTCACACAAAAAGCCAAAGGATACAGAGCAATTTATCACTACTGGGCCTGATCGCGTGCAACTCAAGGGGGAGAGGTACGAAGCATAATCTCATCAACACTGAAAGTCGTGCCAATAATACCCCATTTTGTGGAATTGTTCCTCCTTATGTTTCATGGCCACTGTTAAGCGTTCCATAGCATTGATCTCGTTTATCACAGCTATCCATTGACTAACCAATGGGTGGTCAGTGTGTTTCCATTTTTGTGGGATGCACACCTTGGCCACATTAAGCAGGTGGATAAGGAGGGATCTCTTGTACCTACGTCTTGAAAGTGGGGTAATGTTTAGTAGAAATGCCTCTGGGCGCATCTCCAGAGATAGATCAGTAAGCTTATGAATCAGCCGTCTGACATCTTCCCAAAAGGCTTTACGCTGGGGAACGACCAAAAGTTATGCAACAACGTGCCTGGTTCTTTTTGGCATCGCCAACACAATGGAGAAAAAGTGGGATAGAACCTTTGGAGGAGTGCAGGGGTCCTATACCAGCA